>NW_026723023.1:0-13724 GCF_029784015.1 Lycium ferocissimum | reverse complement strand
ATAATTTCATGATTTCCCTTCAATTTTATTCACTCTAGCATCCACAAATCTTCTATAACATGAAAGAAAACATGAAATCCTTACCTTTTCCAACAAGTTCTCCTTGCCACCAAAGTCCCTTTTCGACAAAATAATTATACCACTTCGTAGAGAATCTTGAACTTAGTAGGAATACGAGAGAATTATAATTTTTGAATCAAGGTTGAAGGCTTGGAATTTTTTTTTTTCTTTTCCCTTTTTCTTTCTCTCTTGGCCGAATGGCCATGTAGTTTCTCCTCTTTCTTTTTTTTTTTGTTTTCTTGTGTCTTGAATGAGAAGATGAACATATATATATATATATATATATATATATAACATAGGCACATGGTGGTCACATGCCACTTAGTCTTCCACCAATTTTCTCTATTTCTCTAGATTATTCCTTTCTTTTCTTGAATTAGTCAAAGAAGACTAATCTTCTTCTTAGGCAACCTTTAGTCCCTATGTTTTCTTTTAATTTACACTTAACCCCCACTCATTCCTTGCTAGAATTTTTCTTTCTTTTTCTAGAATTTTTCATCCTTTGTAAAGATGACTATTTTAGTCATCCTTTTCATTCTTTTCCATCACATGGCCAATATGGCCCCTTTTTAGACTCCCTTGAATCCTCATGAAACGACCATTTTACCCCTCGTCTTCCGTATTATTTCCACGCCCATTTTGCGAATTTCTCGTTTCGTCCTTAGCCTCTCACAATAATTCCATACTAATAATAGTCGTACATAATATCCATAACGACTCGTACATTAAAGTAATTTTTGGGAATGGTCTTGCCCTTAACTTTCCACGTCGACTTTGAGATTTCCAAACGTACAAAATACGGGCTATAACAGAAGAGAGGTTCATGTTGTATCTTAGGATTTGGTTATAGTCTAGTCAAGTGGGAAGAAGTACTGAGCTGTGCTTATAAGTCTTATATGACTATGTAGACCCTACAGGTTAAGTGATGACCACGGGAAGTGTATAGAGATTACTTGTAGAAGTTTAGTTATGATGTTGATTATAATTACCACTGGTTTATGACCAGTCGGGCAGATGTTACCACCGTGCTACGGCCGGTTGGGCAGATATGTGTTTACCACCATGCTATGACTGGTTGGACAATTATTATCACCGAGCTACGACCGGTTGGGCAGTTACCACTGATAAGTCAGTTACAGTTGCGCTCTACCGTCGGACGATAATCGGACGGGTAGTTATTACCACCGTGCTACGGCCGGTCGGACAGTTACCACTGATCAGTTGGGCAGTTAGCACTAGGATAGTAAGTAAGTTAGAAATACAGTATTGTCCATGATGCGATTAAAAAGATAGCAAGAGAGTATTAAGAGACATGCGTACTAGATTCTCATCGGTAAGTCAAAAGTGCTAGGTTGATTCTTATCCTCTTTCTTTGCGGCATATGTTGATTATTACATTTTCGCCTTACATACTCGATACATTATTCGTACTGACGTCCTTTCTTGTGGACACTACGTTCATGCTGTACGGTGTAGACAGACGGGACTAGGATCTTCCGCGATGATACAACTTTCGGGTACCGATTTTTATTGGTGGGCTCCATTTCTTCCTGGAGCATTACCGAGTCTCATTTGTATATGTTTTTGTGACAAGAAGGTATGTCAGGGGCCTTGCCCCGACTTGTGTACTTCAGTCATGTTCATTGAGGCTTTGCAGACAGATTCCTGTGTACAGCTCAGTTATGTTTTGTTAGTGGATATGTGGACATCGCAGGCCCATTGTATACATACGTACGCATGATATTATATTCATAGTTGGCCTTCTTGGCCTTATTTTGCCTTTTGAGACATAGAGGATGCGAGTTGTCAGTTGGTACGCTCGATTTTCGTAAGGTGCCGGGTGCTAATGACGCCTCACCAAGGTTGGGGCGTGACACCTAGGCTATTGATTTAAAACCCTTTTGATCTAATAAAGTCTTGATTTATTTAATTACTTTTTTCTACTATCTAATCATGGGGTAATTAGATTATAGGCTTAAATCTTCCTTGCTTTGTCACGACCCGAACTACGAGCCGTGACGGGTATCCGGGGCTAACCACCGAACACCACTCATTCCGTTATCTATATGCTCTCACTCATAATACATGCTCAAGTTCATGAAAATATATCATCATTTGAAACATAATTACTTTTATAAGCATAAGCCCCTCAGCTATCGAAATAATATACATACACGCACATACATATACATGTAACCCATGGGACTATACTACCCACACATGCGTATCTACGAGCCTCTACTAGAGTATTAGACATATGGACGAGACAGGATCCCGTCGTGCCCAATCATGAATATATACATGTATGTACCAAAAGAATAATCAAGGGCACCTCCGGACAATGGAGTGCTCACAAGTCAGCTACTAGCTCCTATGGATCGAAGACCGTCTCCTTGCCTACTCGTGGCATGAACACAACGTCCAAAGAAAACGGACGTCGGTACGAACATACGATATGCGAGTATGTAAGGCGGAATGAAATAAGCACAATAAAAAGATCGTAAGTCATGAGATGGAGATACAACCTGCGCCCATTTTTAAGCATCGTTACATGTCATATACATTCGTCATACATAAGCATATCATGTACATTATCATAACGCATGCTTTATCATATCACATATACATCATCATACCATACATGCATCGTCGTATCAATCATACATCATCGTGTCGGTACCCGCGTCCGGGTAACCATCATATGGCGCCCACTAGTGGTGTCATGGCCGGCCCTCTAGGGTCGGTGGAATCATAGCAGCCCGCCTTTGCGGTGACATGCCCGGCCATCTAGGCTCGGTGAAATCGTATGCAGCCCGCCTTAGCGGTGACATGCCCGGCCAATTAGGTGCTGTGGAATCACATCATCATCATATATCATGCATTTATCATCTTACATATCATAGACTCATCACTATCATTCACTTCATGGACATATCATGGTTCTATCATAGGTTAGCATCATTATACGTCTATCATCAATTTATACCTTAGGACGTGGAAGCAACCATGACGTAAGGTCGTAAGCCCCCGATTACTTTATGGAGTAACCATAGTTGTCATATCTCACCTTGGAAGGACTACGTTAAGGTGAGTGTACATGAAGAAGACATTAGTGGATCATAGTAAACATCATTAGCTTCGTAGATACATTATATCGTGGTCTCTAGACTTAAGCTTGGCATTAACATCGTCGTATTCATATCACATTTCTTGTCTCGTATGACCATTCATGAACATAGGCCTTTAGTCTTTTGGAATGTAGGAAATTCACGAAGAGGGAGAATAATCATGCATAGGATTCATGCCTTAGAAGGAAAGGTTGAGCCTTACATACCTTTGTCGTTTAACTATTCTATCGCTTGCTCGTTCTCCTTTAATGCTTGCGTCTCTACCTTCAAAAGAGTTCGTATCATCATTAGCTAGGCCATTACAGGAATATGCTTCTTAAGGCTTAAGAAAATTGGGCAGCGTTTCCTTTGTTTATACTACTTTCCGCCATATTCCATATCAACTCCCGGCATTCATAACAACAATCACAATATCGCTATACAATGGAAGTCATTCATTTACGTTATTCACATTTCACAAATCTCACTCCAATTCCCCATATTCATGACCAAAGTCTATTGTCGCGTTCTTTCTCATACAATACTCATTTCTTGTTCTAAATATCATTTATAACGCATTTGTAACATCAACACAACCATTTTCATGATTCAATTCAACTACTACTCCCTAATGGCACTATTCACACATTTTTGACCCATTTCCCATACTCTTCTACGATCCATGAGTTTCAACTTATAAATACTTCAAACAACATGTAAAGATCATGAAACTTACCTTAAAGAATAGAGGAACAAGCTTTGGATGACAATTCACCTTTTCCACCAAAAACCCTATTTTCCTCTTTCTTGGATTCTCTTGATTTGGATGACTTCAATAAGGTTTCCTCCACTTGATTCACTTGATTTCTTGTTGTTGGTATTTGATTCCCTTTGTTTTCTTATGGATGAAATATTTGGAAGGTTCTAGAGGTGTGGAGAGGTTGAAGACGTTGATGGAAATGAATAAAATGAAGTGGGATCACATTTAAAGACTTGGAAAAATTTCAGTCGGCGGGACTTCCACGGACAGCTTCACGGTCCGTGGATCGTGGTGTTGGTCATGGAACTGGTCGTGGTTCACGACCATCCCGTCACCTTCTCTGCTGGCTGTTCCACGGACACATCCACGGTCCGTGGAACTCACAGTTCCACCGGAATGGTTCCCGTCATTTCGTTTGATCTCCAATCCTTATGAAACCTTCTTGACACTTGTTTATCACTTCATTATTGATCTAGGGAACGTTATAACTCTTCTCCAAACCATCCTTAAGGCATCATTAATTCAATACTCAAAATTTTTGCCCGACACACTCAACTTATAACTCGCTTTCTTAACAACTTTCTTTCTTCAATTCGAATGTCTTTGGAAATCTTAGTTAAGACTATCAATTACTATTTCTTGCTTATCCAAGCCTCGTATTCATCATGCCCTTCGCGAGTCTATTCACTTGTACGCTAAGGGGAAATTTCCGAGGTGTAACATTCTTCCCCCCTTTTTGGAACATTCGTCCTCGAATGTTAAATCATTAGGGATTCTAGAAAAATTTCGCCAGAGTTTCCCCTATAATATGGCACTACCATCCTATCACAACAACCCATAATATCATTGCCTCACAGAGCCACAACACAATAGCAGTATAAATTGGCCACACACGACCCACATGCATAAAAGAAAAGCATACATACCTTATCCTTTCGACGTTTCGTTATAGATCTCTTCCAGGGGCTGAAATAAATGTGGACTTCATCTTCTCTTCCACTTCCCAAGTCATTTCTTCTCGATTATTATTTTGCCATAGGACTTTGACTGAAGCTATTTCCTTATTTCGAAGCCTTCGTACTTGCCTGTCTAGTATGGCAATAGGCACTTCTTCATAGGCTAGCTTTTCTATAATCTGAACATCATCTATTGGCACAATCTTTGTAGGATCTCCAACACATTTGCGGAGCATGGAGACGTGGAATATTGGATGAACTAATTCAAGCTCCGAAGGCAAGTCCAACTCATAAGCTACTTGACCCACTTTGCGGATGATTTTGTAAGGTCCAATATATCGAGGACTCAGCTTCCCTTTCTTACCAAATCTCATCACCCCTTTCATTGGTGATACTTTCAAGAACACCCAATCATTGACTTGAAATTCTAAATCTCACCGGCGGTTGTCCGCATAAGATTTCTGGCGACTTTGCGTTGTCGATAATCGATCTCGGATCACTTGACTTTTTCTATCGCTTGTTGAATCAGCTCGGGGCCTATTAATTGTACTTCTCCGACATCAAACCATCCAATCAGAGATCTGCACTTCCTTCCATATAACGCTTCATACGGAGCTATTTGGATACTGGAATGATAGCTATTGTTATATGCGAACTCGATTAGGGGTAAGTGGTCATCCCAAATATTACCAAAATCTAGTACACATGCTCATAGCATATCTTCCAAGGTCTGTATAGTACGCTCGGCTTGTCCGTTCGTTTGCGGGTGAAATGCCGTGCTGAGCTTCACTTGAGTACCTAGACCTTCTTGAAAGGATTTCCAGAACTTGGCTGTGAATTGTGCCCCTCTATCTGTAATGATGGATATCGGAATGCCATGAAGTCTCACGATCTCCTTAATGTACAACCTTGAATAATCTTCTGCTGAGTATGTGGTTCTAACGGGAAGAAAATGAGCTGCTTTCGTCAATCTATCCACGATTACCCATATGGAATCATACTTTCTTCGGGAATGGGGCAATCCTATAATAAAGTCCATATTGATCACTTCCCATTTCCACGTAGGAATTTCCATCGCTTGTAATAAGCCTCCTGGCTTTTGGTGTTCTACCTTCACTTGCTGGCAATTTGGACATTGTGCTACAAATTCTGCTATGTCTCTTTTCATGCCATCCCACCAATACATCAATTTGAGATCATGATACATTTTCGTGGCTCCTGGATGAATAGAATACCGAGAATAATGAGCTTCTTCTAAAATTCGGCGGCGTAATTCTGCCACATCCGGAACACATAACCTATTCTGGTACCTGAGAACCCCATCTACTGAGACTTCGAATGGTGACTTTTCTTTTGGAAACTTCACACCTTTATAATACTTCAATTTGGGATCCTCGTATTGGCGCTCTTTTATTTCCATGTCCAAGGAAACTCGTATTTTTGTACATTGGAACAATCCGGACTAATTATGATAAGTTGAGGACAAAACTATTCCGGGATACAAAGTCGGAATTTTTGACCTTCGATTTTATTTTGAGACATAAGTTGTTCATGAATTTGTTGGTATGGAATAATTAGGATAATTTGGGACCAAAAGTGATAAAATTGGAAGTTGAAAAAAATCATCCATTTTTTTCTTGGTCGTCGTGTAATGTGGAGTGGCCCACACCAATTTTGTGTCAACTTTTAATTGATCCAACACATTAATGTGGGCCAAGGGAAGTTGTACACTTCATAAAGTGGTAAAAGATGACCATTAGTTCATTTAGTCATTACAACACTTAGAAAAATAAAAGAGAGCAACACACAAGAGGAGGCTCTCGGCAGGACCAAGAAAATCAACCCCATTTCAAGTTCTTCCAAAATTAATTCCTTGGTGTAAACCCACTATATTGAGGTCCCTAAGTAGCGTGGAGGTGTCGTTGGAGCGATCAATCCATTAATTTTCATCCTTGGAAACCCTAGGCTATTGGAAAGTTGAAGAAGAAAGGTAAGAATTCATTATGTTTTATGTATTGTGAAGGTTGTATGCTTGTTGTAGTATGTTAAAATGGAGGAAAATCATGAAATAAGGCATGTTGGAAGTGAGTTGTGTGTGTGGTGTTTTAGCCGTGTAGTGTGTGTGTGTGTGTTGTGTGATATTGAAGCTATGAATTAATGCCTAGTTAGTTTATTATGATCATTGTAAGGTGAAGAACGATTGAGAATCATCCATATATGTATATGTGTAGTGTTGGTCGAAATGGGTCATATTATATGACAATGAACGAATTAATATCGCTTAATGTTTTAGTCGTCGTCGTTATGAATTCTATGTTGGAAATGAATGTTTAATGGCTCAAATTGATATTGTGATTGTTGCGGACTGATTTGGAGATTTTTGTACATTTAATGTAATTTGTATATTGATGATAATAGCATTGTTAGAATGTGAATTGTGGATACAAATCATGATTTGAAAATGAGGAATGGTTTAAGGGAGGTTCTCGGGTTTGGGGGCTGAATTCGGCTGAATTGGAGAAAAATTTGGATTGTTGGAAATGTTGTATGAATTGCTTAGAATGCCTTTAAATGTTGTTGCTATGGGTTCGGGTTAGTATGTGAATGTATAAGCGTCGACGTTGGCTTGAATGCAAGTCGTCGAAGTGAATTTATGAAAGTTGTTGAATGATGGAAAAGAGAGCTATTATTGTTGTATTACCTTTCGGATTGGTTGTTAATGTTGCTAGGTTGGTTATTGATGTTGTTTTTGATTGATTTGCCGAGTTAAATTCTCGGGGTAGCCTATTTACAGGGGAAATGCTGCCCAAATTTATGTAGAATTAAGGGCGAAATTGGAATTTAATGCCCAAAAAGTCTTTAGCTAATGTTTGGCATTTTATGGCTTGTTTATAGATCGTGGGCAGCCCGAATCATAGGTTGGATTTAGCTTGAGTTTGGATCATATTGGAGAGCGTTTGAGGTATGTAAAGTAACCTTCTTTCCTTGGCATGCCTTAGTTAAAATAGGCTATGATACGAGCCTCGAGGAAACTCTATTCTCGCAATCCGAGCATGTTTATGAATCGCACTTGTTCCTTGGCATTCTTATGTTGACATTACAAAACATTGATCCTTATGTTCTTGGAATTCATAAGTTGTAAAGATTACATGAAAGCTGATTTTTGTTTTAAAGTTTATTCTTTAGCGATTCCAAATTTCAAACGCTCATAACTTTCACAGAAAAGCTCGGATTGCTTTGAGATTTTTGTAGGAGGTTGTATGACATAGGATGAGTACGTTTTTCATAGGCGGGCTCAGTTCGGGTCTATACTCGTCCGTGGGTCCCGCGACGCCCTTTTATGTGAATTCGATAACTTTTGAAACAAAAAGTAATAATTATTATTCCGATTTCGAATATGACTATTTTACTTATCTTTTGGATTTATGATAATGATTTTATGCATATGATTACTCACTACTCCGCTCGTGCCTACTATGATATCGTTCGCGGTTCCGGGCCGGTTCGTTGTCGTGCGCATTATGATGTACTCCGGTGTTATCTTGTGTTCATGGTTCACCGAGTTCCTCGCTCGAGGGCGGGTTCCACTTATATTTGGTGTGATCTTGTGTATGGCGATATCTTGTGTATGATATGTGACGGAGATTCGGAGATTTGAAACTTTTACGGTGTTATCTTGTGTTATGGCGCCATCGACGGGCGGGCGACCATATTTCCTGTGCCACATGCATGATTTATATTTTGAAGTAACATTTTGATATTTTGGAAATGCATTTACTTTGTACCTCTATTTCGATTGTGACTCGATTTGTATACTACATTTTACTGCTTTGCATACTCGGTACATATTTCGTCGACCCCCTTTCTTCGGGGCTGCGTTTCATGCCCGCGGTACGGACGCACGGTTGGTGATCCACACATTTAGGACACCCTCTTCTTCTATTTGGAGTGCTCCTCTTATTCGGAGCTTATATTTTGGTATATATTTGTTCGTGCATTTGTATATATTCGTTCGGGGGTACGGCGGGGCCACAATCCCATCATATGATTACGTACGTACGTTTAGAGGTACGTGGACATGTTTGTGGGTTGTGCCTACTTCATACGATTGTGTTTGTATATGTTGTGTTTGGGCGATTCCATTCGCCGCGGCGGCCTTGTCGGCCCGCATATGTATATATGTTGTTTTGTTGGCCTGTGTGGCCTTTGTTGGTATTTTACGCGTGCGGGGTTATTTTGGATAGTCGTAAAACAAAGGAAACTCTGCCGAAATTTTTACGGAAATTATATATATATTTGAAACACGGCCTTGTCGGCTTCGTTATATACCGGATGTGTTTGATATAATTTGAGATAGCGTTTGATATTTATATATATATAAGCCCTCCGTGTGTGGCTCTGTTTGATAGGTGCGTTTGGGTGCCCAGATCAGGCACTAGTCACGGCCTACGGGGTTGGGTCGTGACAGAAGTGGTATCAGAGCGGTTTGTCCTCGGAATGTCCACAGATCGTGTCTAGTAGAGTCTTGTTTATCGGTGTGTTGTGCACCACATCTATAAACAGGAAGCTACAGGGCATTTAGGATGTTGTCTTTTCTTCTGATCTTAGATCGTGCGATAGAGCTGTGTTATCAGGATGACTCTTTCTGACGAAATGTTCTGTTTTCAGCGATGCCTCCGGAAGGCCACGGTGCCCGGAAGGGCAAGTCTACGGCGGCGGTAGGAGACCGGCGAGCCGGGTGACTACTAGGGCTCGTGCTCGGATAGAGCCGGAGATTGTGCCTCGACGGCTGGTTCGCTACGCCGCCGGTATCGGAGGGATTTGGAGCGACCACGGCTACGGCACGGGGGCGGCTCCACCGCCGGCTCCCGCGGCACCGGTACCAGCCTCCGGTTCCCGCCGGGGGCGGATGATGGGACCCTACGAGAGGGTACGGTTGTTGACTCGGTTGGTAGCGGGCGGGTCCCCGGACGAGGGGAGCGAGGGGAGGATCGTGCGGACGGCGCGACGATCACGGGGCCGTGATTTTCTACTTTGTGGGCCACCGAGTTCTTCGGGTCCAAGCCCGCGAAGGACCCTCGTGAGTTCATCCGACAGATGCAGCGTACCCTGCGGTTGATTAGTGCTTCCGAGACAGAGTCGGTTGAGATGGTGTCATACCGGTTGCACGATGTAGCAGCTAACTGGTATGAGTCGTGGATGCTGTCCAGAGGTGAGGGTGCCCCTCCAGCCGTATGGGGCGAGTTTACCGAGGCTTTTATGGCCCATTTTCTGCCTCGGAGGTGAGGCGAGCCGGGGTAGACCGATTTCTGCTTGTTGAAGAGCGGGGCGAGCGGTTCGGGAGTACGATTTAGAGTTTGATTCACGGCCGGATATGCGCCCGCATATGTAGCTAGCATGACCGACCGGATGCACAGATATATAGTGGGGCTAGATCAGTATTTTGTTGATAGTTGCTTGGTGTTGCGGCCCGCAAAAATGGATATCGCCGCGTACGAGCCCACGCCCGGGGCATGGAGGACGGACGCGAGGGCGCCGGCCGATAGGGGTTGATGACGAGGGGTCGGCCCAAGAGGGCCGGATCGTGCAGGGTATTCGGGGATTTTCGAGGAGCGACCTCGGCGGCCCCGCAAAGCGGTATATCCTCCCCCCCGGCCCGACGGGCACACCCCCGCAGTTTTCGGCGGGGGATCCGGGCGCGCGGGTTATTCGGGGGCCGAGCTCCGAGGTTTTCGAGGCTCACGGTCGGACGAGAGGTTCCACGGCGGTCGGATGAGACCTCCCGGACCTCCGTGTTCCTACGTGGGAGACGACACCCGGGGGAGTGCTTTCGCGCCACGGTGCGTGCTTTACTTGCGGCCGTCGGGGCCATCGGAGAGAGAGGCGTCCGGTTAGGGGTGGTACGAGCGATTCGGCTCGATCTACGGGTCGGCCGGTGGTTCATCTTCATCCTCGGTAGCTATGCGCCCTACGGGCGAGGGTACACCGGCATCGGCGGCCGAGGCGGGGGTCGTGGTGGAGTTCTGGTTCTAGCGGTCCTTCGAACCGCATTTATGCATTAGCCGGCCGACGGGACCGGGAGAGGCGTCGCCTAATGTCGTCGCGAGGTATATTCTTGGTTTTCTCTCGAGATGTGTATGCACCGATTGATCCTGGTTCTACATTATCATATATTTCTCCCCTCGTTGCTAATAAAATTGGGATAGAATGCGAGTCGATAGAGCCTTTTGAGGTAGCTACACCGGTGGGGATTCATTTATAGCCGGTCGGATTTATAGAGATTGTTCGGTGATTATACGTGGCGTTTGTACTAAGGCCGATTTGGTAGAGTTAGATATGGTGAGTTCGATGTGATTATGGGTATGGATTGGCTAGCTTCTTGTTATGCTACGTTTGATTGTCAAAAGAAGATAGTTCGTTTCCGGTTTCCGGGGAGTCGGTCATAGAGTGGGCGGGTAATACGGCATCGCGAGGGGTAAGTTTATTTCATACCTCAAGGCAAGAAAAATGATCGAAAGGGGTATATTTATCATCGGTCCGTGTTCATGATTTAGAGGCGAGACACCGACTCTTCGGTCGGTCCGGTGGTTAATGAATTTGTAGATGTATTCCCGGATGAGCTTCCGGGTCTTCCCCCCGAGCGGGAGATAGAGTTTGCTATTGATTTGTTGCCGGATACTCGGCCTATCTCTATTCCTCCGTACGGAATGGCACTGCGAAATTGAAAGAATTGAAAGAACAGCTGAGAGATTTATTGGAGAAGGGTTTTATTCGGCCTAGTACATCACCCTGGGGAGCTCCGGTATTATTTGTGAGGAAGAAAGACGGATCGCTGCGGATGTGTATTGATTACCGGCAGCTGAATAAGGTAACCATTAAGAATAAATATCCCTTCCCCAGGATTGATGATTTGTTTTATCGGTTGCGGGGTGCCGAGTGTTTCTCGAAGATAGACTGCGGTCGAGCTATCATCGAGTGCGGGTACGAGAGGTGATATTCCCAAGACAACATTCGGGACCCGATATGGGCACTATGAATTCGAGTGATGTCTTTTGGGTTGACAAATGCCCTGCGGTATTTATGGACACGATGAATCGGGTGTTCGGACCGTTCTTGGATATGTTTGTGATCGTATTTATCGATGATATTCGATTTATTCTCGGTCGAAAGCGAGCATGCGGACCATTTGAGGACGGTACTTGGCACACTTGGCACCGAAATTATATGCTAAATTTTCTAAATGTGAATTACGGTTATCTTCGGTGGCATTTACGGGACATATTATTGGAGCTGATGGCGTCGGGTGGATACCCGGAAGATCGAGGCCGTAAAATTGGCCTAGACCTACGACGCCGGCGGAAGTGCGTAGCTTTACGGGTTGGCCGGTTATTACGGAGATTCGTAGAGAAATTTGCTTGGATTTCGGCGCCTTTGACAAGGGTCGACTCGAAGGGAGCTAAGTTTCGGTGGTCGGATGCTTGCGAGCGTAGCTTCCGATTCTTTGAAAAGAAGTTGACTACAGCTCCAGTCCCGACTCTTCCCGAGGGTCCAGATGGGTATGTGATTTATTGTGATGCCTCTGGTATTGGTTTGGGGTGTGTGTTGATGCAGCACGGCAGGGTGATAGCTTATGCTTCCCGGCAGCTCAAAAAACATGAAAAGAATTATCCTACTCACGATTTGGAGCTGGCCGCGGTTATTCATGCTTTGAAGATGTGGAGACATTACTTATATGGGGTTCACGTTGATATTTATACAGATCATAAGAGCCTCCGGTACATCTTTAAGCGAAGGAGGCCGAACTTGCGACGAGGAGGTGGTTAGAGTTGTTAAAAGATTATGATGTTGATATTCTCTACCATCAGGGAAAGCTAATGTTGTGGCAGATGCACTTAGTCGCAAGTCTATGGGTAGCCTAGCAGACGAGCCATCAGAGAGGAAAGAAATGGCTCGCGATATTCATCAGTTGGCCAGTCTTGGGGTTCGTTTAGCTGATTCTGGAGATGTTGGGGTTTACGGTCGAGGTATTCTTTGAGTCCTCTATTACGAAGAAGATATTAAGCGGCATCGGTATGAGGATCTGTTCTGGTACGGTACGGAGATGCAGCCCGGCACGAGGAAAGACTCCGTTTGAGATTTCACACTGATGGAGTGTTATTTCACGGGGGCGGGTGTAATACTGACGTAAGCGGGGTTGCGGCGACGAGGTTATGGGCGAGGCACATTATGCACGATATTCTGTTCACCAGGGGTCGACGAAGATGTACCATGATCTCGGATGTTTATATTGGTGGGATGGTATGAAAAGAGATATAGCAGAGTTCGTCGCTCAGTGTCCGAATTGCCAGCAGGTTAAGATTGAGCACTAGAAGCCCGGTGGGCTATTGCAGGAGATGGAGATACCGATGTGGAAGTGGGAGATCATTAATGTTATATCCGGCATTTTTGCGTATTTGGAAAATTTGGAAATAACCTTGACTTGCAAGGAATAAGATCAAGTTTGGATTTTTCTTAGTATGTGTATGTCGGTTATGGAAGTCTGAATGCGGAAACATTGGAGAAGGCCTAAGGGCAAAATTGGAGTTTTGGAAATTTATTTCGGGAATTCGCAAAATATGGTTCATAAGTAATTGGGCTAAAAAAAAAAAAACAAAGGCCCAAGGTGTTAGGGGGTGGCCGGCCATGTTGGCCCAAACCCATGGGAGATTAGTCATGTGATTAGTCACATGACTAATTAATATAAGGAGATAACCATGCATGAAATCCATAGAAGTTTCAAGAAATTAAAAGAAAAAGAAGAGAAAAAAGAAAGAAGCAAGCAATCAGCCAAGAGAGAAAAAGG
>NW_026723022.1:0-6510 GCF_029784015.1 Lycium ferocissimum | reverse complement strand
GGAAAAACTTAATTTGACTATGGTTTTGGTTTTCAAAATGAGGGTTCGTTTTGATCATTCGGTTGAGTCGTGATGATGTACGATATGCGTATGGTTACTTACGATCCGCTCGTGCGTTACGTGGTTACCTCTTTCACCGCATCCGAGGGCGGTATGTGATCGTGCGCACTATAATATACTCCGGTGTTATCTTGTATGGATTCCGCAGAGCCCCTACTAGAGGGGTGGGTTCCCATTATATTTGGTGTTATCTTGTGTTTGGCGTTATGATGTGTGATGGGGATACGAGATTTGAAACCCGGTGTTGTCGTCTTGTGGCGCCGAGATAGGGTGCGCGACCACGTTCTGTCCGCCGGGTCCTATGGGCCGCATTTGATATGTGATGATGTATGATGCTATGATGAGTTTGTTCACCGATGGTGGGGCAAACCCAATGATGAGGCAAAATCCCACATTGGTTCAGGCAAATCCCACATCGGTTAATGTTATTTCGTATGACAGGTTATGATGTGTACGGTAAAAGTAGGTATGATTTGTGTGTCGGATGTAAGTACTTTGACTTCGGTTATGATCTCATTTTACGTATGACATGCTTTTACATACTCAGTACATATTCCGTACTGACCCCCTTTCTTCGGGGGCTGCGTTTCATGCCGCGCAGGTACAGACAGATGAGTAGAAGATGTGTCAGTCGGATTGGCGAGCTCTATTTTCTCCCAGTCTTCTTAGAGTCGAGCATTTATGTTATGAGAGTCTGTTTAATATTAGAGACTTTGCGGACAGTGTCGTGTGTAGGAGATGTCTGTTTGTAAGCGGCTATGTAAGCCGATGCATCATTATGTATTGTGTTATGAATTTCATGTGGGTACAGATTTGTTATGGTTACAGGTTTTATTTGATTTGAAAACGATGAAAGGCATGTTTGTTTTCCGAAAAAAATTTTCCTTACGCATTTTGACATGTTTTGCGGGCCCAGTATGATTGTGTGTATTCGAGAGTCTGCGGGTCCGCTCGGCCCTAAGTAAGGGTCGGGTGCCCGTCATGCCCTATCGAAAATTAGGGTGTGACAATGTTAGAACCCGTATTTTTATGTATTGGAACAATCCGGATTAATTATGATAAGTTAAGGAAAAAACTGTTCCGGGATGCAAGGTCGGGATTTTTGACCTTCGATTTTATTTTGAGATATAAGTTGTGCATGAATTTGTTGGTATGGAACAATTAGGAAAAATTTGGGACCAAAAGTGATAAAATTGGAAGTTGAAAATCATCCACAATTTCCATGGTTGGCCGTGTATAGTGGGTGTTGGCCCACACAAATTGTGTTCAATTTTAATTGGAACAACACATTAATGTGGGCCAAGGGAATTGTACACTTCATTTAAGTGATAAAAGATGACTTCTAGTCTTATTCTCATTTCATCCACACTTAGAAAAAAAAGGAGCAAAAGCTGAAAACCTCCATTGAGGCTCTCGGCCAGCCATAGAGAAATTCAACCCCCATTTTAAGCTCTTCCAAAATTAATTCCTTGGTGTAAACCCACTATATTGAGGTCCCTAAGTAGCGTGGAGGTGTCGTTGGAGCGATCAATCCATTATTTTTCATCCTTGGGAACCACAGCATATTTTGGAATTGAAGAGAAAAGGTAAGATTTGATTATGTTTTGTATGTTATAAAGGTTGTATGCTTGTTATAGTATGTTATAATGGAGGAAAATCATGAAATATGGAATGTTGGAAGTGAGTTGTGTGTGTGATACTTAAGCCGTGCAAATGGGTGTTTGTTGTGTTGTGTTGAAACTATGAATTAATGCCTAGTTGGTTTATTATGATCATTGTAAGGTGAAGAACGATTGAGAATCATCCATATATGTATATGTGTAGTGTTGGTCGAAATGGGTCATATTATATGACAATGAACGAATTGATATCGCTTAATATTTTAGTCGTCGTCGTTATGAATTCTATGTTGGAAATGAATGTTTAATGACTCAAATTGATATTGTGATTGTTGCGGACTGAATTGGAGATTTTTGGTATATTTAATGTAATTTGTATGTTGGTGAAAATAGCATTGTTAGAATGTGAATTGTGGATACAATCATGATTTGAAAATGAGGAATAAGTTGAAGTGAGGTTCTCGGTTTGGGGGCTATTTTCGGCTGAATTGGAGAAAAATTTGGGTTGTTGGAAATGTTGTATGAATTGCTTAGAATGTCTTTAAATATTGTTGGTATGAGTTCGGGTTAATATTTGAATGTATAAGTATCGACGTTGGCTTGAATGTAAGTCGTCGAATTGAATTTATGAAAGATTGTTGAATGATGGAAAAGAGAGGTAGTAATGTTGTATTACCTTTCGGATTGATTATTAATGTTGCTAGGTTGGTTGTTGTTGTTGTTGTTGATTGATATGGCGAGTTAAATTCTCGGGGTAGCCTATTTACGGGGGAAATGCGCAAATTTACGTAGAATTAAGGGCGAAATTGGAATTTAATGCCCAAAAGTCTTTAGCTAATGTTTGGCATTTTATGGCTTGTTTATAGATCGTGGGCAGCCCGAATCATAGGTTGGATTTAGCTTGAGTTTGGATCATATTGGAGAGCGTTTGAGGTATATGAAGCAACCTTTCTTTTTGGCATGCCTTAGTTAAAGTAGGCTATGATACGAGCCTCGAGAAAACTCTATTCTCGCAATCCGAGCATGTTTATGAATCGCACTTGTTCCTTGGCATTCTTATGTTGACATGACAAAACATTGATCCTTATGTTCTTGGAATTCATAAGTTGTAAAGATTACATGAAAGCTGATTTTTGTTTTAAAGTTTATTCTTTAGCGATTCCAAAATTTCAAACGCTCATAACTTTCACAGAAAAGCTCGGATTGCCTTGAAATTTTAGTAGAAGATTGTATGATGTTAGACGAGTATGTTTTCCATAGGCTGGGCCAGCTCGGGTCTCCACCCGTCCGTGGGCCCCGTGACGCCCTTTTATGTGAATTCGATAACTTTTGAAACAAAAAGTAATAATTATTATTCCGATTTCGAATACGAATATCTTACTTATCTTTTGGATTTATGATAATGATTTTATGCATATGATTACTCACTACTCCGCTCGTGCCTACTATGATATCGTTCGCTAGGTTCCGGAGCACATTCGTTGTCGTGCGCATTATGATATACTCCGGTGTTATGCTTGTGTTCATGGTTCATTGAGTTCCTCGCTCGAGGGCCGGTTCGACATATTTGGTGTGATGTCGTGTATGGTGATATCTTGTGTATGATATGTGACGGAGATTCGGAGATTTGAAACTTTCGGTGTTATCTTGTGTTATGGCGCCATCGACGGCGGGCGACCATATTTCACATGCCCTATGCATGATTTATATTTTGAAGTAACACTTTGATATTTTGGAAATGTATTTACTTTACGTACCTCATTTCGATTGTGACTCGATTTGTATACTACATTTTTACGCTTTTGCATACTCGGTACATATTTCGTGCGACCCCGACTTTTGTCTTCGGGGCACGTTTCATGCCCGCGGTACGGACGCACGGTTTGGTGATCCACATTTAGACACCCTCTCTCTTTGTTGGAGTGCTCCCCTGATTCCGGGAGCCATATTTTGGTATATATATATATATATTCGTCCGTTGCATTGTATATATTTGTTCATGGGTACGGCGGGGCCACGTCTGAGTCATATGATTAAAATGTGTTTGTTTAGAGGTACGTGGACATGTTTGTGGGTTGTGCCTACCTCCGTACGGTTGTGTTTGTATATGTTGTGTTTGGGCGATTCCATTCGCCGCGAGCCCTGTCGGCCCGCATATGTATATATGTTGCTGTTGGCCTGTGTGGCCTTTGTTGGTATTTTAATCGCGTGTAGGGTTATTTTGGATAGTCCGTAAAACAAAGGAAACTACGCAAAAAATTTTTCCGGAAATTATATAAATTTGAAACACAACCTTGTCGATTACGTATATACCTGGATGCGTTTGATATTATACGAGGAAGTGTTTGGGTGCCCGGATCGGGCACTAGTCACGGCCTACGGGGTTGGGTCGTGACGGAACCCTACCACGTCGGGAACACATAATGCCTCGGCATCGGAGAACTCCGTCTCCTGTGATCTCAAATGATGACTTCTCGTTACGAGGGAATGTGCCTGCGTAATGCATTAGCATGGGATCTTCGTATTGTCGCTCTTTCACTTCCACTACTAGCGACGAGGCTGTTTGAATTCGAATGGTAGTTCCCACACTACCGAGTCCACTACTCGAACTCCTAGGCTAGCTAACTACTTTGAGCTCATGAGCCATTTCTCTTTTCTCGGGTCGTACATCACACAAACTTCCCGTGGATCTACGGCTAAGAGCATCGACCACAACATTTGCCTTTAAAGGTGATATAGGATATCAACATGATAATCTTTTAGCAATTCCAACCATCATCGTTGCCGCAAATTCAACTCTTTTGCTTGAAGATATACTGAAGACTCTTATGATCTGTGTAAATATCCACATGAACACCATACAAGTAATGTCTCCACACCTTTAATGCATGAATCACTGCAGCCAATTCAAGGTCATGGGTTGGATAATTCTTCTCATATTTCCGTAGTTGCCTTGAAGTATACACAATCACCTTACCATGTTGCATCAATACACAGCTTAGCCCAACGCTTGAATTATCGCAATAAACAACATAACCTTCCAATCCCTCTGGAGGTGTCGGGAGGGGCGAGAAGTCAATCTATCTTTTAGCTCTCTGGAAACTACGTTCAAGCATCTTGTCTATTGAAACTTTGCCGATTTGCGGTCGACTTATGAGTGGTGTAGAAATAGAAGAAAAACCTTCTACAAATCTCATGTAATAACCTGCTAAGTCCAGAAAGCTACAAACTTCCGTAGGAGTCATGGGCATTGGCCAAGTCTTCACGGCCTCAATCTTTTGGCTATCTGCCCGAATACCATCGGAATTTCAAAAACAATGTGCCCCAAAAATGTCACTCAGTTCAACCAAAACTCACACTTATAAAATTTTGCAAACAACTCTCGAGTTTGAAGAACTCTAACGACAGTACGCAAATGATCCGCATGTTCGGTCTCGGATCTAGAATACACCAAGATGTCGTCGATGAATACAATCACAAATAAATCTAGGAAGGGCCTGAACACATTGTTCATCAAGTCCATAAATACTGCCGGTGTATTAGTTAGCCCAAATGACATCACCCGGAACTCGAAAGGGCCATATCTTTGTTCTCAAGAAATTTGTCTTGGGATATCTTTCTCCTAACTCTCACTTGATGATACCGGATCTCAAATCTATCTTTGAAAATCATTTGGCACCTTGTAATTGATCAAATAAGTCATCAATCCTTAGAAGAGGATATTTATTCTTAATCGTCACCTTATTCAGTTGCCGATAGTCAATGCACATTCGCAAGGAGCCATCTTTCTTTCGGACAAATAACACGGGTGCTCCTTACGGGGATGAACTAGGCCTAATAAAGCCTTTCTCAAGCAAGTCTTTCAATTGCTCCTTCAACTCTTTCAACTCTGCGAGAGTCATTCTATAAGGTGGAATAGATATAGGCTTGGTGTTTGGCAACACATCAATAGCAAAATCAATCTCTCTTTCCGGAGGAAGGCCTGGAAGCTCTTTCGGGAATACGTCCGGAAATTCATTCACCATGGGGACTGACTGAAGAGTTGGCAATTCAGCTTCTACATCTTGAACCCGAACTAGATGATAAATGCAACCCTTTGTGATCATTTCCCTTGCCTTTTGGTGATGCAGTATTTTCTTTCCATTCTAAAATCGGTTCTCCCGAAAATTGGAAACGAACCATTTTCATTCTACAATCAACATTGGCATAGTAAGAAGCCAACCAATCCATGCCCATAATAACATCAAAATCCACCATTTTTTTTAACTCGTAGCAAGTCAACCATAGTATGATGGTCACAAATCACAACTATACAACTTCTATATACTCGGTAGGCTTATTATGCGATTCACCAACGGGTGTGGACACCTCAAAAGGTTTGATCGACTCCGGTTTGACTAAAGCCGACCCACGATATACGGAGTAACATATGACAATGTGGAGCCGGGATCTATCAAAGCATACACATCATGAGAAAATATCGATAATATGCTGACAACATCGGGAAGACTCGAAGATCTTGGCGTCCGGCCAAAGCATAAATGTCACGACGTCTGGGGGCGTGACTATGCCGATACTTATGCCAAGGCACCCCTTACCCGTCATTTCACCTGTACCTCTTAGCAAGTCGTACAAACAGTGCCGTATTTTTTTCTTTGAACTGAACATTAACATTAGCAGCGTTATTATGAACATAGACTAGTTAGCTTCGCTATCACTTCATACAACGGCATTAAGATGCCAAAGTACCACATATTTAACTGTACATAGCCGATCGTACATATCCGATACTACGAGCCTCTAGACATAGTACACTTATACATAGAAAGGG
>NW_026723021.1:0-6848 GCF_029784015.1 Lycium ferocissimum | reverse complement strand
GGATAGCGGCCCTTTGTCTACATATGTGTATATATGTGTTCGGCGATGTATATTCGCCGCTCTTGATTTTGATGTGGTTTATTATATGCAACGATTAAATTGATATTTATTCTTACGCACGCTTTAATTAATAATTATGACGTCGAGCTACGATAAATTCGATGATTTGATATGAACGTCCGTCCGAAACCGGATAGGGCGCCCGATCCATGACCCGCGGGCCGGGTCGTGGCTATTTGATCGATACCGTATGGCGATGGCCTCCGGCCCCCGGTATAGATATTGCGGGTACGCATATGCCCGGGGCATGGGAGCGACACGGAGGCGTCGGCCGGCGGAGGTGCAGACGCAGCTACCCCAAGAGGGCTAGATCACTCGGGACTGAGAGCCTCGAGGCAGTACCACAGCTAAAGACAACAGATATCCATCCCAGCCAACACAGAGTACACCCCCACAGTTCTCGGGTAGGAGACCAGATGAAGATGCAGCCCAGGGAGCCGGTCGTACCCGCGGGGTTTCGGGTTCACAGACGACAGAGGTTCCACTTGGGCCGAGGGCCACCCATACCTCGATGCCCTCACCGTAGGAGACCCCCACCTGGGGAGTGTTATCGCCACGGTGCTATTTTTACCTGCGGCCGCCGTGCCACGTTGGAGAGATTGTCCGGAGGCGTGGGGGTACCGCCGCCCATCGGGGTCACGCCGCCGCGCATCTTCATCTGCCAAGGCGGCGCCCGCGGGCGGTATGCCTACCCGCAGGCCGCGGTAGGGGTCGTGGTGAGCTTCATTTCTAGCGTCCGAAATCGCATATAAGGCGCCAGCCGATGATCGAGACGTCGCCTAATGTGGTTGCTGGTATTTTATTGTTTTCTCTCGAGCCGTATATACATTGATAGATCCGTGCTCCACTTTATCATATTCTCTTGTTGCTAATAAAATAAGGACAAAACCCGAAACGATAGAATCATTTGAGGTAGCTACACCGTGTGATTCTGTTATAGCCGCAGGTTTATAGAGATTGCTCGGTAATTATCTCGTGACCGTTGCACTAAAGTAGTATCCGATGTAGCTAGATATGACCGACTCCGATGCTATTATGGGTATGGGATTGGCCAGCTTCTGTTATGCTAATGTTGATTGTCGAAGAAGGTAGTCCGCTTCCACCCCTGTGTGAACCAGCGATGAGTGGACAGGAACACAAGATCGCCGAGGGGTGTTTATTTCATACCTCAAGGCAAGAAAAATGATCGAAAAGGCTATATTTATCATCCGGTTCGTGTGCATGATCTAAAGCTAAGCGCCGACTATCCACTATAGTCCCGGTTAATGAATTCCCGTACGAGCCTGTGTCTTCCTCCCGAGCGGAGATGTAGTTCACTATAGAGGCCGCCGTACACTATCCTATATCTATTCCTCCGTACAAAATGGCACCGTTGCACTGAAAGAATTGAAGGAGCAAACCTGAGGGATTTATTAGGAAGGGCTTTGTCCGGGGCCCGAAGACGTCACCCTCGAGGAGCGCCCCGTATTGCCTCGAGAAAGAAAGACGGGTCGGCCGCGATGTGTATTGATTACCGACACGGCGAATAAGGTAACCATAAAGAATAAATACCCCTCCCCAGGATTGATGATTTGTTTGACCAAATGTTATGGTGGTGCTAAATGTTTCTCAAAGATAGACTGCGGTCGCTACCACACCAGGCGCGGGACGGAGGCAGATATTCCAAAGATAGCATTCAAGACCCTAAGATGGGCATTATGAATTCAGAGTGATGTCTTTTGGGCTGACTAATGCTCCAGCGGTATTTATGGATCTAATGAATCGAGTATTCAAACCGTTCTTAGATATGTTCGTGATTGTATTTATTGATGATATTCTGGTCTATTCACGGTCAGAAGAGGAGCACGCAGATCATCTGAGGACGGTACTTGGGGTACTCCCAAGCATCAGAAATTGTATGCTAAATTTTCTAAACGTGAATTTCATTTAATTCTGGCCCTTCCCGGGGCATATTATTTGGCCGATGGCATCCGGGTGGATACCCAGAAGATTGAGGCCGTAAAGAATTGGCCTAGGCCTACGACACCTACTGAGGTACGTAGTTTTCTGGGACTAAATGTTAAGACACAGAGATTTGTGAAGAAGTTTGCTTTTGGATTTCGCCTTTAACCAGGCTAACTCGTATGAGCCAAGTTCCAAAGGACCTTACAAGCTAGAATGAAGCTTCCAGTTGCTGGAAAGAGAAGCTGACCACAGCTCCAGTTCTCCGACTCTTCCCGAGGGGACCACGGGTATGTTATTTATTTGCAGATGCTTCCGCATTGGATTGGGGTGTGTATTAATGCAGCATGGTAGAGTTATAGCCTATGCCTCCCGACAGCTCAGAAAGCACGAAAGAAATTATCCTACTCACGATCTGGAACTTGCAGCGGTAATTCATGCTTTGAAGATATGGAGACATTATTTATATGGTGTTCATGTTGATATTTATATTAAACATCATAAGAGCTCCAAAGATATCTTTAAGCGTATGAGCTGAATTTGCAGCGAGGTGGCTTGTTGCTGAAAGATTATGATGTCGACATTTTATATCATCCCGGGAAAGCTAATGCTGGTATGTATGCCCTCACCGTAAGCTCCGCGGGCAGCCTAGCGTACGTGTCATCGAAAAGAAAGAAATGGCTCGCGAGATCCATCGCCCAAGAAGTCTTGAGTCCGCTTGGCCGATTCGGAGATGTCAGTTTCTGTCGAGGAATTGTTGAATCCTCTATCCTGAAGAAATAAAGCGACACCAATATGATGACCCTATTCCGGCACAAGAGACAGAGACACAGCCCTGAAAAAAGAAGCACCCATTCGAGATTACATCCGACGGAGTATTATTACATAGGGGCAGACATTTGTACCTAACGTTGCGAGGCCGCGGCGATGTTGTGGCTAAAGTAGGCACATTATGCCCGTTATTCTATTCATCCAGGGTCGACGAAGATGTATCATGACCTCAGGTGCCTGTACTGGTGGGACGGTATGAAAAGACACACAGAAGTTCGTTGCAAGCCAAAGGTCCAAATTGCCGGTGTAAGATCGAGCATCGGGGTTGTGGATTGGGTTATAGGAGATGGAGATTCTCACGTGAAGGAGGAAATAATTAATATGGACTTCATTACAGGTTTACTCGCACCTTTTTAAGTACGACTCCATATGGGTTATCGTTGATCACGGACAAAAATCCCACTTCCTTCCGCCAGACTACTATTCGCTAAGGATTATGCGTATTATATATTAAGGAGATAGTAAGACTTCACGGAGTTCCCACATCTATTATCTCCGACAGAGGCGCCTGGCTTTAAAGTAAATTTTTGGAGATCATTTCGGAAGGATCGGGGACCCAGTAGTCTTAGTACATCATTCCATCCTCACCCGACGGGACAAGCCGAGCGCGCACTATTCGTACGCCGGAAGATATGTTGCGGCCCGTGTTATCGATTTCGCAGGTAGTTGGGACGATCATCTCGCCGCTTGTTGAATTTGCTTATAATACCACTATCACTCCAGCATCCAGATGGTCTGCACGAGGCTTTGTATGGCAGGAAATGTGTCACCAATTGGGTTGGTTTGATGTCAGAAACTAAATTAATTGGCCCAGATATGATCCGGCTAAGCGGTTGACAAGTGAAGCTTATTCGGAAAGATTATTAGCGTTCCGTAGTCGACAAAATCATATGCAGATAATTGACGTCGGCATTCGGAGTTCCAGGTTGGTGACCGGGTATTCTCAACGTGGACACCGATAAAGGGTGTTATGAGATTCTAAGGAAGAGGAAGCTCATCCGAGATATACGGGCCTTATCGGGGATTATCCGAAAAATAGGCAAGGTTGCCTATGAATTAGATCTATCAAATTGATTCAGAGCAAGGCATCCCAAGTTCTGTGTCTATGCTTCGCAAACGCATCGACCCTTCCAATATTTCTCATAGATGATGTCCGTGTCACGAGGGAGCTATCTACGAAGAGCACCTATACCATATTGGATCGTCGGTGAGAAGGTTGGATGAATAAAGATGTGGCCTCCGTAAGGTGTTATGCGGAATAATAACAGAGAGGAAATGACTGGGAAGCTTCTGGGAGGAGACGGCATAGTTAAGTATCCTCACCTATTCCCGTATAGTTTCATGTGTAATCTAAACTCCTTACTTGACTATGTTGATCGTTGAATAAATGTGGTGGATAGTTATAAGAGAATCCCAAAATTTCTTATAAGACCCCTGTGAACGAGTTCATATAATATCTCGATGACCTAATGTTCTAAAGGGGGGGGGATGTTATAACCGTATTTTGTACATCGGGACAATCCCAGTTAACTACGATAAGTTAGGGATAAGACTATTTGGATACAAAGTCGAGACTTTTAACCACGATTTTGTTCTAACATTATTGTTTCGTTTTGTGATTTGCTGGTATGGAATATTAACAAAATGTGGGGGTCAAAAGTTATTTATGGAAAGTATTTAGTTCATGAAAAAGGAAAAAAAATAGGGGCCAAGCGGGTCGGGTATTGGTGTGGGGCCAAGGGCCACATGGATGATAAATATATACAAAGATGACTAATAAGTCATCTTATTCATCTTCATCACTTTCTAGAGAACAATCAAGAAACTTGGAGAAAGAGAGACTAAGGCATTCGCCATAGCCCAAAAAATTCAAGACCAGGAAATCTTCATCAAAAAAATTGTTTCTCTAGCCAATCAACTAATCTGATGGTCCTTATTAACGTGGGAGTGTTGTTGGAGGCAATAAACTACTCGCTTTCCTTCATTCACCATCCTAGCTGTTGTGAAGTTGTGAAGAAAAGGTAAGGTTTAATCTTGTTTTTATATGTTATGGATGGTTTAGGCATGTTGTAGTATGCAAAAATGGATGAAATTCTTGAATATTGCATGTCGAGACGCGTGCATGATATATATGGCCGCGCGTGTGTGTTGTGTTGTGTTGAAGTAATGAATTAAATTCTAGTTAGCATGTTTGATTGTTGTAGTATGAAGAAATGGACTTAATCATCAATATGTATGTGTGTGGCGATGGCCGAATATAGGCCATGTTGTATGACAAAGAATGGATCAATTCTATTTAGTGTTTTTGATTGTTATCGTGTGAATTCCATGCTTATAATGAGGATTTAATGACTCAAGTTGAAGTTGTAGTTGATGTGGGACGTTTGGCACCTTAATGTGATTCTTATGTAAATTTTACATTTGTGGAAATGACATTGTTAATGTGTGAAATGTTGGTGTAATTTATGAATTTGGGGAGAAAGGAATGTAGTTGTGTTGTTCTCGGTTTGGAGGTGAATTCTGGGTGAGTTGGTATATTGTTTGGGTTGTTTGAAATATTGTACGAATTGTTTAAAGTGTTCTTGAATATTGTCCAAGGGTTTGGATTAGTAATTGAACGTGTGAGCGTTGATGTTGGCTTGAATGTAAGTAGTTGAATTAATATAATGAATGTTGTTGAATTACGAAAAAGAGATACTAATGTTCGAATGTGTTGAATTGACTATTGATGTTGTTAGGTTGGTTGTTGGTATTGTTGTTGATGAATTTGGTTTAGTTGAATTTCCGGGTTGTTGTATTTATAGGGGAAATGCTGCCAAAATTTCTCGTAGAATTTGCAAGTTCGTTTGGAATCGGGTTCCTAAATGCCTTTAGCTAATGTGTGATATTTGATGACGTATTGTAGATCTTGGGAAGTCCGCGACGTAAGTTGGATTGGTTGCGAGAGCAGACGAGGTATGTAAAGCCTAATCATTCGTTCTTTGGCATGTCCTAGTGTTAAGTAGGCTATGATACGAGCCTCGGGGTAACTCCACTCTTAAGATCCGAGCTTGTAACAATTCTCATTCGCTTCTAAAGATTTACTCTCTAATGTAGTCAAATTAAGGCATTTATGTTTTCATATGATTGAATTTCATAAGTTATACAAAGAATTTTGTTCCTAAAAGACTCCGTAACTACGAACGACCGCAGAATCTCCATAGACGAGCTCGATCGTCCCGAAACGTTCATGTGGAGACTTCCATAAGGCATAACATCCCCAACTTTCATAGGCGGTCGGAGGGTTGATACCCGTCCGTGGGCCCCGAGACTTTTCTATGTTCGTTTCTAGCGACTTTTCAAAAGGACTTAGTATGACTATCCAGGACGCACTAAACCCCGTAGGCCGCGACTAGCGTCCGAATTGACACTCACGCTCCCCCGATAATCAATCAACATACTAACTTGCATAAATATAAATAATCACAATGATCCGGCAAATTTTTTAACGTGTATTGTAGACAACAAAGTTATCACAAAATAGTCAACATATGTCGGAAAGCCGCTAGGCGGTCGAAATGTACATATCATATCGAATAGCCAACAAGGGCTTACCACGGTAAATCGCCTAAACATATATCACACTTATTATTAACCGTACACATAGCTATACCCGCGGTACATGTCCACGTACCTCTATACGAGTAACAACATCATATGACGGGACGGGGCCCCGTCGTACCCCCGAATAAATATGTACATATGCATCGAGAAAGTATATATATATAAAATATCAGCTCCCGACGAAGCGAGCAATCCCGAAAAAGATAGGTGTCCTAAAGCGGCGGATCACCAAAAGCGTCCGTACTGCGGCATGAACGGCCAGACAAGACAGGGTCGTACGGAATATGTACCGAGTATGTAAGCGTAAATACGGAAATCACAATAACGAATACGTAAAATAGACATGGTATGCAAAATGTCAAAATGTGTAATTAAAATATAAGTCATACGCTAAGCTCTTAGAACGATGGTCG
>NW_026723020.1:0-13070 GCF_029784015.1 Lycium ferocissimum | reverse complement strand
TTTTTTGCCCAATTACTTAGTCCATAATTTTAGTAATTCATGAAACTAATTTTTTTTTCGAATTCCAATTTTGCCCATAGCCTTTTCCAATATTTTCACATCCAAATTTTTCATAACCAACTTATGTGTCAAACAAGATCAATACATAGCATTGTCCTTAACTTATTGCAATTATCCCAAACCATCCGAACGCGCAAAATACGGGGTATAACAGTAGGTCACCGATCGGCTGGTTTGATGTTGGGGAGACTGAGTTGATTGGCCCGATATGATCCAATGGGTGATGGATAAGGTGAAACTCATTCGAGAGGTTGTTAGGAGCCTTACAGTCGACGTAAATCATGTCACATAATCGCCGTCGACATTTTAGGAGTTTCGTATCGGTGATTGGGTATTCTGAAGGTGTCGCTATGAAAGGTGTTATGAGATTCGGCAAGAAAGGGAAGCTCGGTCCGAGATATATTGGACCTTATCGATCATACGTAAAATAGGCAAGGTTGCCTATGAATTAGATCACAAACCGATTTGGGAGCAATGACACCAGATTTCATGTTTCTATGCTTCGTAAATGTATTAGTGACCATTCCAATCTTTCCCGTAGATGACATCCGAGTCGAGGGAGCTATCTTATGAAGAGAAGCCTATAGCCATATTGGATCATCGAGTAAGGAAGTTGCGGAATAAAGATGTGGTCGTTGTGGGTAGTTATTGTGGCGAAATAATAACCGAGAGGAAATGACACGGGAAGCTAAGGAGCAGATGAAGAAGAAGTATCCTCACCTATTTCCTACCTACGGAATCCAAATTCTTTACTTGACTATGTTGTTTGATAAATGAATTGTTGATCAATGAATGGATTGTTGTGATGGATAGCTGAAAAAAGAAACTCCCCCAAATTGTTTGTATGACATGAAGGTTAGTTTAACATTCGAGGACGAATGTTCTTAAGGGGGGAGGATGTTATATCCGCATTTTGTACATTGGAACAATCCGGATTAATTATGATAAGTTAAGGACAAAACTATTCGAGATACAAAGTCGGAACTTTTGACCTTCGATTTTATTTTGAGACATAACTTGTGCGAATTTGTTGGTATGGAACAATTAGGAAAATTGGGACCAAAAATGGAATTTGTGAAACTTGAAAATCATGCATTTTTCTTGCACTTGGCCGTGTGGCTTGGAGGAATGGCCCGCACAAATCGTGTTCAATTTTTATTGCTCTGACACATGGTGTGGGCCAAGGACACTTGTGCCATATACATATAAGCACAAAAGATGATCAACTAGTCATCCTAATTCATTTCAACACTTAGAAAAAAAATAGAAGTTGAAGAACCCTAAGAGAGGCTCTCGGCCAAGGAGACAAAAAATTGAAGTTCAATTCAAGCCATCCCAAAATTATTTCCTTGATACAAAACCACTAATTTGAGGTCCCAAGTATGGAAAGTGTTGTTCGGGTCATCCAACCATTCGTTGTACCAATTGCAAACCCTAGCCTAATTGTGGAGTTGAAGAAGGAAGGTATGAATTGATCATGTTTTATGTGCTATAAAGGTTGTATGCATGTTGTAGTATGTTAAAATGGATGAAAATCATGAAATATAGTAAGTTGGAATTGAGGCCATGTATGAGGGTTGGCCGTGTGAGGTGTGTGTATGTTGTGTTGTGTTTAAGTGATGAATTGAGTTCTATGTAGTATGTTAATTGTTGTACCGTGAAGAAATGAGTGAGAATTATCAATATATGCGCATGTTGGTATGTTGGCGAACGTAACCCCGTGTGTGACAAAGAATGGATTAATGTCGCTTAATGTTTTAGTTGTTGTCGTTATGAATTCCATGATGAGAATGAGAGTTTAACGACTCAAATTGATGTTGTAATTGTTGTGACTGATTTGGAGGTTATTGTACATTTGATGTAATTTGTATATTTATGAGAATGATATCGTTATAGTTTGGATTGTTGGTGCAAATCATGATTTGGAAATGAGAAGTGTGTTATAGTGTGTCTCGGGTTTGGGGACAGTTTTCGGGCAAATTGGAGCCTTGTTGGATTGTTGGAAATATTTTATGAATTGTTTGAAATGTTCTTAAATGTTGTTAGTATGGGTTCGATTGGTATTTGAATGTATAAGCGTTGATGTTGGCTTGAACGTAAGTCGTTGAATCAATATATATAGAAAGTTGTTGAATGATGAAAAAGGGGCTTATTAATGTTATATTGCCTTTCGGATTGATTATTGATGTTGCTAGGTTGGTTGTTGTTGTTGTTGTTGTCGTTGATTTTGGCCGAGTTAAATTCTCGGGGTGGCTATTTACGGGAAATCTTTTCCAAATTTACGTGAGAATTTAGTGTTAGTTTGGAATTAAATGCCCAAACGTCCATAGCTAATGTTTGTCATATTATGACGTCGTGTAGATCTTGGGAGTCCGAGACGTAGGTTGACATTAGCTTGAGTTTGGAGTAGCTTGAGAGCGTTTAAGGTATGTAAAGCTCAACTCTTCCTTCTTTTTTTTAGCATGCCTTAGTTTTAAATAGGCTATGACACGAGCCTCGAGGAAATTTCATTCTCGCAATCCGAGCATGTCTATGACTCTTGTTTGCCTCTTGATATTCGTATGTTTGATATGATGAAATATTTGGCTCTCATGTCTTTGGAATAATTGATTTCCAAATATTGCATAAAAAGTTTTGTTCTTAAATGATTCCGTAACTACGAACGCCCGTATCTTTCCACGTATGGGCTCCTGATTGCCTCGATATGCTCGTAGGAGTTTTTATGGTATATGATGACTATATTTTCCATAGGCGGACCCGAATCGGGTCAACACCCGTCCGTGGGTCCCGCGACTATCCTTTTGTAATCTTGATGACGTTTGAAAGAATTTGGTTTGGCTATTATTCCGATTTCCAAATATGGTCATTTTATGTATCTTTTGAGTTTATGAAAATGCTTTTATACATATGGTTACTCACGACTCGCTCGTGTACTTCGTATCTTTCGCCGAGTCCGGGCCGGTTCTCGTTGTCGTGCGCAATATGAGATACTCCGGTGTTATCTTGTGCTTATGGTTCGCCGAGCCCTCGCTAGGGCCGGGTTCCACTTATATTTGGTGTTATCTTGTGTGTGGCGTTATCTTGTGTGATGATGTGTGTGACGGGGATATGGAGATTTGAAACTTTACGGTGTTATCTTGTGTTATGGCGCCATCGACGGGCGGGCGACCATATTTTTACGTACTTCTAAGCATGATTTGTATTTTGAAAGAAAACATTTGATATTTTGGATTTGCACTTACTTTCTGTATTCCCATTTCGATTATGACTCAGATTTATTTTCTGTATCTTCTGCTTTGTATACTCAGTACATATTTCGTACTGACCCCCTTTCTTCGGGGGCTGCGTTTCATGCCCGTAGGTACAGACGCACGGTCGGTGATCCACCTCGCCTTAGGACACCCTTTATAACTGTTTGGAGTGCTCATCTTATTCCGGAGCTTACATTTTGGTATATATTCGTTCGTTGCGTATGTATGTATTTGTTCGGGGGTACCGCGGGGCCCCCGTCCCGTCTTATGATTACGTTTAATATTTGGGAATACGTGGACATGTTTGTGGGTTATACCTATCCCACGTGTGTGTGTTTGTATATGTTATTTTTACGGGATCCCATTCGCCGTGGCCCGTCGACTTGCATTTGTACATATTTTGGGCCGTTTTACCATATGATAGCCTTGTCGGCTTCTGATATATACATGGATGTGTTTGAGATGTGTCTGAGACAGTTTGATATAATCTGAGACAGTGTTTGATATTTATGTCTGTATAAGCCTGTTACACCTTACATTTTGAGTCTTTGGATATTCCGAGACAATGGCGGAACGCTTAGGGCAAGATTATTTTTCGGTTTCATCGTAATGCGTAAGTCGTTGGAAAATATTATTAGTGTGGAAATATTGCTAAAGACTAAGGACAAAAAGGAAATTGCAAAATGGCATTATGGAAATATTTGAAAAGGTTAGGGGCAAAATGGTCATTTCACGGGGTTTCAAGAAAATTCCAAAAGAGGCCATATTGGCCATGTAAGAAAATGCATGGAAAAAGGATGACTAAATAATAAGTCATCTTTAAGAAAATAATAGCAAGAAAATTCTAGAGAAATAAAAGGAAAAAGAAGGAAAATTCTAGAGAGGGGCATGTGCCCCTCACATGCTTGCTATATATATATATATACATAAGGTGGTCATCTTTTAATTAAGAGAGGGGAGAGAAAGAAAGCAAGACAAAAAAAAAAAAAAAAAGAGAGGAGAGACGGCAAGAGAGGGACGGCCGAACCGGCCAAAAATCCAAGACCTAAAGTGCTCACAAAAAATTGTTTGCTTCATGTTTTCCTACCAATTTGGAGGCCCTCGTCGTCGTGGAGTAGTTGTTGGAGCAAGAAAAATCTTGGTTTGTGCAAAGGAGCAAGCTAGCGGAAGTGGGGGAGAAGTGAAGGAAAGGTAAGGTCCAATCTCATTTTTCATGTGTTGTGCATGATTTGTATATGTTGTGAAATGTAGAAATGAAAGAAGTTTGTGAAAATATAGTGTTATGTGTGAAGTGGTAGAGCTGGCCGTACATGTGTGTGTGTGTTGTGTTGTGTTTTGGTTGTTGTTATAATGTGTAGAAACTAATGAAATTCATGGAAATATTGATGTGTTGTTGTGGCCGTGTGGATGGAGGTTGGCCGAAAGGTGCATGTGGTGTGTGGCCGTGTGTGCCTTGTGGTATAAGAATAAGGAATTAATTTTATGTAACATGTTGGCTAGTGAGTGGTAATGTCAAGAAATGGATGAGAATTCATCAAAATGTATGTGTTATGGTTGTGGCCGAAAATGATCATATTTGGTAAGTTGTGGTAAAATGGTGTAGTTGGACATTTTTGTTGTCGTCATTGTGAATTATGTAACATAAATGAAAGCGACAAAAGTAATACCAAGGGACCGGGGCTCCGAAACAACCGGAGCACCGCAAAAATGCCGCCGAGAGAACTCTAGGGATCAACTCCGGCTATCTCTGACGACCTCGCGCGGCATGAAACGCGCGCGCCCACATGAAGGGGCGTCAGTACGAATAGTGTACCGAGTATGTAAGACATGAAAAATAAAATAAACAAGAGCATAGATTATAAGTAACAATATCGTGGGGAGTCATGGATATACACTGAGATAAGAAAGTCACCTGTGCATAGAAACACCCCTTTCGGGCCGGATGCCATGCATGCTTGTTTTTCCTTTTTAAAAAGAGGGTATTTCTTTTCATAGACATAGAAAATAGAATTTATGTCGTGTCATAGTGTATCATAGTATCATAGCATAGCGTAGTATATCATAGTGTCATAGCATAGCATAGTATGTCATAGTAGCGTAGCATAGCATAGTATATCATAGTATAGTAAGTCATAGCACCGAACGATGTCGGCTCGCCCACATAGCAAATCCCGCGTCCGGGCATCCCGCGTCCGGGATGATATCAAGTCAAGTACGGATACATGCACCGTGAGTATAGCCCAGCGCTCATAGCGCTCTGCCCTTTTCCCAGTTTTCCCCAAATACATTTTTAAACATATATGTATATATATCATAGCATGCAGGGGAGCCCAAGAAAATCGTGTATCCATCGGAGTGACGTAAGGTCGGGAACCTCCGATTATATTATAGAATAATTAAGGGCGCTTATCTCACCTTGAAGGGATGATTAATATAAGGCGAGACTATTAGTGGAGAGCAATATCATGAGAAAGTGTAACATAGGATCATAGGGCATCGTTCGTGTACTTAGAATCTTTAAAGGAAAACACTATTCATGAGTAGAGCCGAGGATTCAAGAAATAGTTTAACGTTCTCATCTCGGCACGGGAATCATAGACTTGGAACCTTTAATCATAGAATTATCATTTTCTTCATCATAGAGTCATAGTCGTCGTCTTAGTCATTAAGGCTTGCAATATTGTAAAACTTAGTTTTTGGAGAAAACGAATATTTTAGAAAACATTTGTAAACTTTTAGGAAGGAAAATCATGTTTTGGGATCGAGGGATTAGTTAAAACAACTATGATTTAGTAGTTAAAATAATAACCAAAAACTTTTCTTAACTATAGAATGAAAATAAGTCAATGGGGACAATAGGAAAGAATTCGGGAATAGTGGGCCCACCTCGAGTCAAATGAGGCGGCATATCAAATTTACGTATACTACAGTCCATGGCGTCACTTGGGAGAGTCTTAGGGTGATCGAGTCCTATTTGTGTAAGTTCGGATGTCCAAGAAGTTTTTCCAACATTTTATGCAAGTTCTAATTCAATTCTACCGAATGAATAGTAACTATTTTCAATCTTAGATTCCGAGAAAAGGAATGGTCTCCCGGACACGTAGTCGACTTAGTACGTCTAAGACATGCCATAGAAAGAAGGGTGAAGCCTTACATACCTCTTTTCGCTCCTTATGCTATTCCAAATTCAAGCTCCAACTTCGCGAATCTACAATTTGGTCATGTTTACCAAATGTTAGTTCAAGTGTCTAGAAGTAAAATCTCAAAGCGACACTTGTCTACCGAAATTTCGGCAGCACTTCCTCTGTAAATACATCATTCCCCAAAATCATCTTAGCCAATTCTCATCAACAACAATCCGGGAATTCAACCCGGCCAAACTATCAATCATAATATTACAACCATATTAACAATTTCCAACTTCAATCCAAGTTACATTCTAACACTTCAATCAACATACTACTTCCTTCAAAACCTTCCAACTCCAATGAAAACAATAACAACCTACTAATTCATATACCAACAATATCATACAAGGCTCATTATCTTCCATGCATGCAAGATTCATTATATTCCATTTACATAAACTTCACATAACAAGTCTCCAACTACCACAACTTCACAAGGTTATTAAGCTTCTATTCGCAACATGAAATCCATAATATAACAACCTAGATATTAAATAAAACATGCTCTCCATTCTTTCATAAATCAACACATATACACGGCTACACCTACTATATACCACACGGCCAACATCATATATTCACAACCACAACCTTTCCAAAATCATTCAATTTCCATTATCAACATAGTATAGACAATAATAACAACCAAACACTAGATAATATAATTAAAACATGATTTCCATACACACCCATATACATCACACCTCACGGCCACACCATAGTTTCTACTCTTCCATGAATTTCATCCATTTTCTTACACCTTACACATGCAAAATCATCCACAACATGCAAGAAGGAATCAAACCTTACCTTTTCTTCAATTCTTCACTTGGTTAGAGATTTCAACTTGTATGAATACATGTGCTTCTTACTCCAAAGACCTCTCCACCTTGCTAGGGACTCTTGAATAGGTAGGAAATGATTTTTGGAAAATTTTTGTAATTTTTTTCTTGGAATTTTTCTCTTGGCCGAATCTTGCTTGTTTCTCTCCTTCAAATTTTTCTTTCTTGAACCTTCTTGAATTATGATGAAGAATAGAGATTAGCCTCCATTTTAATCACATGGATTTAATTTCACATGGGTCTTGGGCCATAACTATGGCCGGTTGGGCCTCCCCATTTTTCTTGAAATTTTTCCAAGCCCAAATATATTTCTCTCATGACAAATTGTGATTCATAAAAATATTTTCCAAATTCCAAGTTTACCCTTCGCCTTCCTTTATATTTCTACGAGGCGTAGTGCGAATGTCCCTTTGTACCCTTGACCTTTCTTAACAATTCCGCTTCTAAATGCTTCATAAGCCATTCATATGCTTAACAAAAATAAAGATAGGGCCTTACTTGTCGTCCTCCCGCATTGGCCTTGAATTATCCGATTGCTCAAAATGCGGGATATAACATCCTCCCCCCCTTTAGAACATTCGTCCTCGAATGTTAAACTGGCCTCATAGGGTATTGTGACACTTTGGGGAGGTCTCCTTCATAGATGCCTCACACGTCGCTTAACATATCCATTTTGGAAGCCCAGATTACTTGTAGGCTGCGAGCCAATTAGCTTCGCTCTGTACGCTGGCCTTAAGTTGATAGGTCCTCCTTATCGAAACTTGAATTGTCCTGGTCCAATTTAGGTCTAATATGCCCGCCTCTCCTTTATGCTAGTCTAATCCGTCCCAACCTACCCGACTTCTATCGAGTTTCCAACCCAATACGCTCAGTAATATAAGGCGCGATATATATAACATCGTAGAACCTAAATCAGTTGATGCATTTACATTATAGAAAAATACTAATGATATACCTGGTACGGCATCAGGGGATGGCTCAGGATCCTGTCGGTCAGCTACTACTCTCGTGGGCTGAACCCTACTTCTGCCACGTCGAGATGGGCAGTCGCGCATAAAATGACCCGACCTAGCACAGGCATAGCAAACATCTGTACCCGCGCGACACGGCCCCGCATGTAATCTACGGCACTGAAGGCATCGTGATACGGGTGGTCTTCTCTGGCTAGACTCACCGCTATACCGGGACCCAAAACTCCATAGCCCTGACCTAACCCGGCGGGCTGAGCTTGATCTCTATCATACCTCCGCGGGCAATCGCGCATCACATGGCCAATCCGACCGCAAACAAAGCAAGCTCCCCGTATCTAAATAACACCGTCCCGCAGTGTGGCTCGTCACATCGCGCGCACCGCGGTGGGGGTAGCCCCGCACCGCCGAAGTCGGCTCTCCGCCTATGCCGGACCCCAAAACTCTAGCACTTCGATCTGGTCCTGAGTACTCAAAGTGCTCCTGTACCTGTCCCCCTTCGTACTCCCTTCTAGTCCTTTTTCTGCGACCCCCATCACCAAATTCCATGCCCTGTTGGTGAGCCTGAGTGGCCACTATTTGGGTTAACAGAAGGATAGCCTGTCTTGCCTCATCTCCCCGACCGGGGCCTCGGTGGGGAACTGGAGGTGCTGGAGCTGGAGTGGGAGCTCCTTCTTGCTCCCCTGACATCGGCGGAGTGCGAATAGCACGAGAGGTGGCCTCGTTATAGGACTCACCCTCCTCAACATTTACCGGCCTCCGCCTTTCTGCTGCTATCTTACCCTTCTCGGCGGCCGTTGCTCTCATCTTCACAAGCGTCGCTGAAAATGTAACACTGGATTAGAAATAGGAAAATCTCTTATTATAGCTCTATCGCACGATCTAGGATACAAGGAAGGTCAGATTTCCTAAATGCCCTGCAGCCTCCTGTTTATAAGTGTGGCGCGCTACACACCCATAAACAAGACTCTACTGGACACGGCTCGTAGACAAATCCCTAGGACCGCCTGCTCTGATACCACTTTGTCACACCCCGATCCTACTAGGGTGTGATGGGCACCCGACCCCATAATCGGAGCCGAGCGAACCCGCTGACTCTTATTGCACATATGAACTACGCCGTTTTTTTTTTTCTACTAGCAATAACATAAATAGCACAATCATGGACATAGGCTAATAAGCTTTACTATCATACTATACAAAATGACGGGGACAATCGAAGTACAAATAGCTACCGTACATATCCGTTCACGAGCCTCTAACATAGTGCACATATACATAGGAAGGGCCGAGTACTGCCGTGCCCGAATATATATACACAAAAGTAATACCAAGGGACCGGGGCTCCGAAACAACTGGAGCGCTGCAAAAAGGCTGCTGAGAGAACTCCTAGGGATCAACTCCGGCTATCCGCCGACTCGCGCGGCATGAAACGCGGCGCCCACATGAAGGGGCGTCGCACGAATAGTGTACCGAGTATGTAAGACATGAAAAATAAAATAAACAAGAGCATAGATAATAAGTAACAATATCGTGGGGAGTCATGGATATATACTGAGATAAGAAAGTCACCTGTGCATAGAAACACCCCTTTCGGGCCGGATGCCATGCATGCTTGTTTTTCCTTTTTAAAAGAGAGTATTTCTTTTCATAGACATAGAAAATAGAATTTATGTCGTGTCATAGTGTATCATAGTATCATAGCATAGCGTAGTATATCATAGTGTCATAGCATAGCATAGTATGTCATAGTAGCGTAGCATAGCATAGTATATCATAGTATAGTAAGTCATAGCACCGAACGATGTCGGCTCGCCCACATAGCAAATCCCGCGTCCGGGATGATATCAAGTCAAGTACGGATACATGCACCGTGAGTATAGCCCGCCGCTCATAGCGCTCGCCTTTTCCCGCTTTTCCCCAAATACATTTTTAAACATATATGTATATATATCATAGCATGCGGGGGAGCCCAAGAAAATCGTGTATCCATCGGAGTGACGTAAGGTCGGAACCTCCGATTATATTATAGAATAATTAAGGGCGCTTATCTCACCTTGAAGGGATGATTAATATAAGGCGAGACTATTAGTGGAGAGCAATATCATGAGAAAGTGTAACATAGGATCATAGGGCATCGTTCGTGTACTTAGAATCTTTAAAGGAAAACACTATTCATGAGTAGAGCCGAGGATTCAAGAAATAGTTTAACGTTCTCATCTCGGCACGGGAATCATAGACTTGGAACCTTTAATCATAGAATTATCATTTTCTTCATCATAGAGTCATAGTCGTCGTCTTAGTCATTAAGGCTTGCAATATTGTAAAACTTAGTTTTTGGAGAAAACGAATATTTTAGAAAACATTTGTAAACTTTTAGGAAGGAAAATCATGTTTTGGGATCGAGGGATTAGTTAAAACAACTATGATTTAGTAGTTAAAATAATAACCAAAAACTTTTCTTAACTATAGAATGAAAATAAGTCAATGGGGACAATAGGAAAGAATTCGGGAATAGTGGGCCCACCTCGAGTCAAATGAGGCGGCATATCAAATTTACGTATACTACAATTCATGGCGTCACTTGGGAGAGTCTTAGGGTGATCGAGTCCTATTTGTGTAAGTTCGGATGTCCAAGAAGTTTTTCCAACATTTTATGCAAGTTCTAATTCAATTCTACTGAATGAATAGTAACTATTTTCAATCTTAGATTCCGAGAAAAGGAATGGTCTCCGGGACACGTAGTCGACTTAGTACGTCTAAGACATGCCATAGAAAGAAGGGTGAAGCCTTACATACCTCTTTTCGCTCCTTATGCTATTCCAAATTCAAGCTCCAACTTCGCCGTAATCTACAATTTAGTCATGTTTACCAAATGTTAGTTCAAGTGTCTAGAAGTAAAATCTCAAAGCGACACTTGTCTACCGAAATTTCAAAAGACTTCCTCCGTAAATACATCATTCCCCAAAATCATCTTAGCCAATTCTCATCAACAACAATCCGGAATTCAACCCGGCCAAACTATCAATCATAATATTACAACCATATTAACAATTTCCAACTTCAATCCAAGTTACATTCTAACACTTCAATCAACATACTACTTCCTTCAAAACCTTCCAACTCCAATGAAAACAATAACAACCTACTAATTCATATACCAACAATATCATACAAGGCTCATTATCTTCCATGCATGCAAGATTCATTATATTCCATTTACATAAACTTCACATAACAAGTCTCCAACTACCACAACTTCACAAGGTTATTAAGCTTCTATTCGCAACATGAAATCCATAATATAACAACCTAGATATTAAATAAAACATGCTCTCCATTCTTTCATAAATCAACACATATACACGGCTACACCTACTATATACCACACGGCCAACATCATATATTCACAACCACAACCTTTCCAAAATCATTCAATTTCCATTATCAACATAGTATAGACAATAATAACAACCAAACACTAGATAATATAATTAAAACATGATTTCCATACACACCCATATACATCACACCTCACGGCCACACCATAGTTTCTACTCTTCCATGAATTTCATCCATTTTCTTACACCTTACACATGCAAAATCATCCACAACATGCAAGAAGGAATCAAACCTTACCTTTTCTTCAATTCTTCACTTGGTTAGAGATTTCAACTTGTATGAATACATGTGCTTCTTACTCCAAAGACCTCTCCACCTTGCTAGGGACTCTTGAATAGGTAGGAAATGATTTTTGGAAAATTTTTGTAATTTTTTTCTTGGAATTTTTCTCTTGGCCGAATCTTGCTTGTTTCTCTCCTTCAAATTTTTCTTTCTTGAACCTTCTTGAATTATGATGAAGAATAGAGATTAGCCTCCATTTTAATCACATGGATTTAATTTCACACGGGTCTTGGGCCATAACTATGGCCGGTTGGGCCTCCCATTTTTCTTGAAATTTTTCCAAGCCCAAATATATTTCTCTCATGACAAATTGTGATTCATAAAAATATTTTCCAAATTCCAAGTTTACCCTTCGCCTTCCTTTATATTTCTACGAGGCGTAGTGCGAATGTCCCTTTGTACCCTTGACCTTTCTTAACAATTCCGCTTCTAAATGCTTCATAAGCCATTCATATGCTTAACAAAAATAAAGATAGGGCCTTACTTGTCGTCCTCCCGCATTGGCCTTGAATTATCCGATTGCTCAAAATGCGGGATATAACAAATATATTGAAATGTCATTGAGTTATATGATAGAAATTGTTGGTGAAAGAATGTATCGTGGATTGAGTGTTGATACTGTTGTTGATAGTTTGGCCGGTTGAATTTCGGATTGTTGTTGACAAAAATTAGCCGAGTGAGAATCTCGGATGCCGTATTTAAAGAAATGCCGCAGGTAAATTTCGGTAGCCTAAAAGTGAGCTTGTATGAAGAATTAAGGCAAACACAAGTCGATGAATCTAATGATCATATGGATCCTTTTGAATGTAGATAAGCAAGTTGGGATGAACAAGTGTAGCTAGCAGTAGCGCGCAGTATGCGAGGCTTACTTTTCTTTTTATGGCACGTCTTAGAGCTAATAAGTTGTGATATAATGTGTACTTGGGGTAATTTCCGCTCCCCGATTTCGAGTCTCGTTTTATGATTCCGATTTATGTCATATATAAGCATGTTAGTATCATTAATGTATGTTTGATAAATGAGTAAAATGCAAAGGAGGTTACGTAACTAAAAGAGTTAGCTAATCCTGACAGCTCA
>NW_026723019.1:0-3595 GCF_029784015.1 Lycium ferocissimum | reverse complement strand
TTTAAAATTTTGGGGGGGAAATTTTTTTTTCCCCCCCAATTTAAATTTTGGGGGGGGGTTTTTTTGGGGGGCCCCCCCCTTTCCTTTTAAAAATTTTTTGGAAAAAACCCAGGGGTTTTTTTAAAAAGGTTTTTTTGGGGCCCCCCAATTTTTTTTTTTGGAAAAAGAAAAAAACCCCCTTTTTCCCCTTTTTAAAATTTTAAAAAGGGGGTTTTTTCCCCCCCAAAATTTTTTTTGGGGGGGGAAAAAAAAAACCCCCCCCCAAAAAAAATTTTTTGGGGGGAAAACCCTAACACCCCGGGGTTTTTTTTTCCTCTTTTTCCCCCCCAAAAAGGGGGGGGAAAAGGGGGCCCCAAAATCTTTTAACCGGGGAAACCCAAAATTTTTGGGGCCTTAGGGGTTTTTTTAAAACCCCCCCCCGGGGGGGCCCTAAATTTTTCCCCTTTTAAAAAATTTTGGGAAAGGGAATTTTTCCCCCTTTTTTTTGGGGGGGTTTTGGGGGGAAAAAAACCCAAAAAATTTTTAGTTTTTGGGTTTTTTTAAAAAAAAAACCCCCCTTTCCCAAAAAAAATTTTTTTAAAAAACCTTTTTTTGGGAAAAAAAAAGGGGGGTTTAAAAAAAAACCCTTTTTAAAAAAACCCCCCCCCGGGGGGAAAAAAAATTTTCCCCAAATAAATTTTTTTTTTTTAAAAATTTTTTTTGCCAAAATTTCCCCTTTTTTTTTTGCCCTTTTCCCCTTTTTTTTGGGGGGGGTTTTTAAAAACCCCAAAAAGGGCCCCCAAATTTCCCCAAAAAAAAGGGGGGTTTTCCCCTTAAAAGGGTTTTTTCCCCCCGGGTTAAAATTCCCCTTTTTTTAAAGGCCCCAATTTTTTTTCCCAAAAAAAAACCCGTTTTTAAAAAAAGGGGGAAAACCCCCCCAACCCTTCTCCCCCGGGAAATTTCCAAAAAAAGGGGTTTTTTTAAAATTTTTTGGGGGGAAAAAAATTTTTTGGGGGGGGTTTTCCCCCGGGGGGGGAAAAAAAAAAATTTTTTTTAAAAAAAAACCCCCCCCCCCAAAAAAAAAGGGTTTTTAAAAAGGGAAAAAAAAATTTTTTTTGGGGTTTTTTTGGGGAAAAACCCCAAATTTTTTTTTTAAAAAGGTTTTGGGGGCCAAAACCCAAAAAATTTTTTGGGGGGGAAAAAAAAAAAAAAAACCCCCAAACCCTTTTTAAAAATTTTTTTTTGGGTTTTTTTTTTTTCCCCCCGGGGGATTTTGCCCCCCCTTTTTTTTAAAAAAATTTTTTTTTTTTTTTGGGGGGGTTTAGGGCCCTTTTTTGGGAAAAAAATTTTTTTCCCACCTTCCCCCTTTTTCCCCCCGGGGGGGGAAAAAAAAAACCCCCAAAAAAATTGGGGGGTTTTTTCCCAAAATTTTTTTTTTTTAAAAAAAGGGGGGGGGGGGGGGGGCCCCCCCCCCAAACCCCCCAAAACCCAAAAAACCTTTTTTTTTGGGGGGGGCCCCCTTTTCCCCCCCCCGGGGGGGGAAAGGGGGGGTTTGAAAAAAACCCCCCCCCTTTTTTTCCCCCCCCCTTTTTTTGGGGGGTTTTTTTTCCCCCGGGGTAAATTTTTTGGGGAAAAAACCCCCCCGGGGGGGTTTTTGGGTTTAAAAAAAATTTAAAAATTTTTTTTTTTCCCCCTTTTCCCAAAACCCCCCCCTTTTTTTTTTTTCCCCCCCCCAAAAATTTCCCCTTTTTCCCCTTTAAATTTTTTTTTTTTTTCCCCCCCCAAAAAAACCCTTGTTTTTTTTTCCCCCCCCTTTTTTTCCCTTTGGGGGGAAAAAAGGGTTTTTTTTTTTTTCCCCCCAAAAAAAACCCCCAAAAAAAAAGGGGATTTTCCCTTTTGGTTTTAAAAACCCCCCCGGGGGGTTTTTCCCCTTTTTTTTAAAAAAAAGGGTTTTTCCCTTTTTTGGGGCCCCTTTTAAATTTACCCCGGCCCCCTTGTTTTTTTAAAACCCCCCTTTTTTTTTTTTAAAAAAAATTTTTTTTTTAAATTTTTTTTTTTTTTTTTTAAAAAAATTTTTTTTTTCCCCTTTTTTTTTTTTTTGGCCCAAAAAAAATTTTAAAAGGGAAAAAAAAATTTTTTTTTTTGGGGAAAAAATTTTTTTTTGGGGTTTTTTTTTAAAGGAAAAAAAAATTTTAAAATTTTAAAATTGGGGAAAAAAAAAAAAAAGGATTTTTTTTTGGGGGGGGTTTTTTTTTTTCCCCCCCCAAAAAATTTAAGGGGTTTAAAAAAAGGGGAAAAATTTTTTTTAAAAAAAAAACGGGGGGGAAAATTTAAATTTTTAAAAAAAGTCCCCCTTTTTTAAAAAAAGGGGGGTTTTTTTTGTTTTTTTTAAAAATTTCCCCTTTTTTTCCCCTTTTTTTTTAAAAGGGCCCGGGGGGTTTGGGGTTTCCCCTTTGGGGTTCAAAAGGGGGGGGTTTTGGTTTTTTTTTTTGGGGGGTTTTTGGGGGGGGCCCCCCCCCCCGGGGAAAAAAAATTTTTTTTTTTTTTTAATTTTTTTCCCCCCCCCAAAAAAAAGGGGGTTTTTTTTAAAAAAAAAAAATTTTAAAACCAACCAACCAACCCCCAAATTTTAAACCCTTTTTTGGGGTTTTTTCCCCCCCCCGGGGGGAGCCCCCCCCAAAAAGGGGAAAAACCCCCCCTTTTCCAATTTTTTTTAAAAAAAATTTTTTTTAAAAAAAGGAAAAAGGGGGGGGAAAAAAAAACGGGGAAAAAATTTTTTAAAAAAAACCCCCGGCGGGAAAAAAAAAAAATTTGGGGGTTTTTAAAATTTTTTTTTTTAAAAAAACCCCAAATTAAAAAAATTTTTTTCCTTGGTTTTTTTTCCCGGGGGGGGTTTTTTTTTCCCCCGGAAAAACCGGCCCTTTTTTCCCCAAATTTAAAGGCCTACAAAAAAAGGGTTTTCCCCCCCCGGGGGGAAAAACCCCCCCCCCCCCGGGGCCCCTTTTTTTTTTTTAAAACCCAAAAAATTTCCCCCCCAAAGGGTTTGGGCCCCCCCCCCCCCCCGGGGGGGGGGGGGAAAAAAAAAAGGTTTAAAAAAACCGGGGGCCCCTTTTGGGGGGGAAAAAAAATTTTTTCCCCCAAAAGGGGGAAAAAAAAATTTTTTTTTTTTTCCCCCCCCGCATTTTTTTCCCCCCCTTTTTTTTTTTTTGGGGGGGAAAAGGGAACGTTTTTTGGCCCCCCCAAAAAACCCTTTATTTTTTTCCCCCCGAAAAAGGTTTTTAAAAAACCAAAAAGGTTTTAAAAAAAATCGGGAGGGGAAAAAAAACCAAAAAAAAAAAACCCCCTTTAAGGGCCCCCCCAAAATTTTTCCCCAAATTTTTGGGGTTTTTTTTTTAAAAAAAAAGGGGGGGGAAAGAAAAAACCAAAAATTTCCAAAAAAAATTTTTTTGGGGGGAAGGGGGTTTTTTTTAAAAAAGGGGGAAAATTTAAAAAAAAATTTTTTTTTTTTAAAAAAAAATTTTTTTTAAAAATTTTAAAAATTTTTTAAAATTTTTTAAAGGGGTTTGGAAAAATTTTTTTTCCCCCAAACCAAAAAAATTTCCCTTTTAATTTTTAA
>NW_026723018.1:0-6966 GCF_029784015.1 Lycium ferocissimum | reverse complement strand
TTTGCTATCGATGTGCTACCGGACACTAAACCTATATCTATTCCCCCTTATAGAATGGCTCCAACAGAGTTGAGAGAGTTGAATGAGCAATTGAAGGACTTGCTAGAGAAAGGATTTATTGGGCCTAGTTCATCCCTGTGGGGAGCACCCGTTTTGTTTGTAAGAATGAAAGATAGCTCCCTGCGAATGTGCATTGACTACAGACAATTGAATAAGGTGACAATCAAGAAAAAATATCCACTTCCAAGGATTGATGACTTATTTGATCAATTACAAGGTGCCAAATGGTATTCAAAGATAGACTTGAGATCCGGTTATCATCAGGTGAGAGTCAGGGAGGAAGATATTCCTAAGACGGACTTCAGAACAAGATATGGTCATTTCGAGTTCTGGGTAATGTCATTTGGGCTAACTAATGCACCGGCGGCATTCATGGATTTGATGAACAATGTGTTCAGGCCTTTCTTAGATTTATTTGTGATTGTGTTCATTGACGATATCCTGGTATATTCTCGGTCCAAGGCAGAGCATTTAGATCATTTGTGTCACGACCCAACCCCGTAGGCCGTGACTAGTGCCCGAGTTGGGCACCCAAACGCATTCGTCAGACCCGAATCACACACCGCTGGCTTATGCCGAAACAAATATCAAACGCTACTTCAAACACATCTCAAACACATATATATACATATATCGAAAGCCGATAAGGCTATCCGATGGCTCACTGGCCCAAAACATATAATATACAAACACACACGTGTAGGCACACAACCCACATATACATCTACGGCCTCTAAACAAACCAACGATCATATGACGGGACGGGGCCCCGCCGTACCCCCGAACACACACACACACACGCATATATGCAACGAACGAGTATGTACCAAAATGTAGGCTCCGAGACAAAAGGAGCACTCCAACACGACGGATAGGTCTCCTAAACCGGCGGATCGCCAACCGGTCGTCCCGTACTCGCGGGCATGAAACGCAGCCCCCGAAGAAAGGGGGTCGCACGAAATATGTACCGAGTATGCAAAGCGAGAAAATGCAAGAAATAACGAGTCACACTCGAAACGTAAGTACCGAAAGTAAGTACATTTCCAAAATGCCAAATGTTTATTTTCAAATAGAAAGCATGCAAAAAAGTACGTAAAATATGGTCGCCCGCCCGTCGATGGCGCCATAACACAAGATAACACCAGAAGGTTTCAAATCTCCGTACAACCCCGAACGCAACACATCATCACAACCCATCATGAGCCATATCACACAAAGATAACTCCATAAACGGAACCCGGCCCTGGGCGAGGTCTCGGGAACCGTAACACAGCATAACACCAGAATATATCATAGTGCGCACGACAGCAAAACCGGCCCGGGAACCGGCGAACGATGTACCAACAAACCGCACGAGCAGAGTCGTGAGTAACCATATGCATAAAATCGTTATCATAGGTTCAAAAAGTAAGTAAAATGACCGTACTTGGGAGTCGGGAAAATCGTCATACCAAACTCTCTCAAACGTCATCAGAAGGGTACCAAGGAAGGTCGCGGGACCCACGGACGAGTATCAACCCGAGCCGGGCCCGCCTATGGAAAACATACTCATCACACGTCATACAACCTCCCACGACGATATCGAGGCAATCCGAGCCCTTAGCCAAAAGTTATGAGCGTTCGTAGTTTCAACATCGTTTAAGAATAAAACTCTTTTGAAAACTAAGTTTTTATGCAACTTTAAAATCAATTTTTTTTTCCAACAACATCAAAAACCAATATTTTCTCACATCAACATACGAGTACCAAAAGACAAACGCGAATCATAGACATGCTCGGATTATGAGAATGGAATTTCCTCGAGGCTAGTATCGTAGCCTATATTGAGCTAAGACATGCCAAAAGAAAGAAAAGTTAAGCTTTACATACCTCGCTTGCACACAACGCTAATCCAATCAAACCTATATCTCGAGTTCTCCAAGATCTACATGACATTAATAAATACCAACGTCAACCAAGCATTTAGAAATTCATCTCCAGCTAACACATAATCCTACGGAAAATTGGGCAGCACTTCCTTTATGAATAGACCAACCCCGAGAATTCAACTCGCCAAATTCAACAACACAACAACACCAACAATCATTCCAATAATGTCCATAATCAATTCAAACATATTTGAACACTAAAGATTCTTCTCCACACATTCCAACAACATTCCAATTATGCTTACACAACTACATACTTACAAACCAATATGTAACCAAACTAACGCATATTCAATTATCAATCCAAAACCATTCAAACAACATTCAAGAACTCTTTAAATAATTCATGCAATATTTCCAACAATCCAACAAATACTCCATTTCACCCGAAATGGCCCCCAAACCCGAGAACCTCAACTCTAACACATTCCTCGATTTCAAATCATGATTTACTCCAACAATCCATACTCTAACCATGTCATTTCCATAAACATAAAAGTTATGCCAAATGCACACAACCTTCCAAATCAGCCCATAACATTTACCATACCAATTTGAACCATTAAACTCTTATTTCCAACATAAAATCCACATAACAACAACAACCAAAACTTTAAGAAATTTGATTCATTTCTTGGCACACATGAAGGCCACATTCGGCCAACACCAACCCTACACACATAAGAATAATTTCATTCTTTTCTTCACATTACAACAATCAAAACATGCAAACTAGAATTATTTCATTGCTTCCAAAGACAACATACACACACACGGCTAAACCCTATATGCACGGCCAAACTTCAACTTGCCATATCTCATGAATTTCATCCATATCAACATACAACAACACACATAAACCTTCCATAACTCATAAAACAAGGTTAGAATTTACCTTTCTTCACAACCCTTCAATTTGTCCAAAGTTGGCCAAGGATGAAAACGAACGATCCAACGCTTGAAACAACAACTCCACGTTATCAAGCACCCTCCAATTAGTAGATTTTCTTAGAAGAAATAATTTTGGGAAGGCTTAATCTTGGTCTTGATTTTTTGGAACTATGGCCGAATGGGAGGTTTTTTGTGCTCTCAAAGGTTCTTGATTTTTCTAGGTGATGAAAATGATGAAGAATGGTCCCTTTGAGTCATCCTTTTATTACAACTAATGGCCAACCATGTGGCCATGGCCCACTCCAAGAGTGGCCGGCCACATGGCTCCTTTTGTTTCCTCAATTTCTTTCAATAATTGACATCTTCCACAAATTCCACCTTTGGTCCCGAACTTTCTTAAATGTTTCCATACCAATAACATCATACATACTTAGGTCTTACGAATAAATCGAAGGTCACACGTCTCGACTTCGTATCCCGGAATGGTCTTAACCCTAACTTTTCGTAGTTAACCCGAATCGTCCCGTCGTTCAAAATACGGGATGTAACAATTTGCGTACTATCCTTAGAGTCCTCCAAACTCAAGAACTATTTGCAAAATTTTCAAAATGCGAGTTTTGGTTAAATTCGGTGACCTTTTTGGGGCATGTTATTTCAGCCGATGGTATTCGGGTGGTTACCCAGAAGATTAAGGTACGTAAAGAATTAGCCAAGGCCTACAACACCTATGGAGGTTCACTGTTTTCTGGGTTTGGCAGGTTATTACTGTCACGACCCAAACTGATGGGCCGTAACAAGTGCCCGACCACTATTGGCCAAGCACTACTATGCTTGCATTTACTGCTCACTGACTATCCTGGGCCCATACACAATGAACTGTGAATCGAGCGTATCTTGTTTCCCGAGCAATCAACATAAGAGACACCGCACGGAACTCACGGCCAACGCATACATATAAACATAAGCACTTAGAGTAACAGAGCGAGCCGATTTGGCCGACACATATATAATGTACAACAAAATAAACGCTGACGAGGCTGCATAACATCACGACTACATATCATTGTCTACAGACCTCTATGGAGTACAAACTGTAGAAATGACAGGACAAGGCCCTGCCGTACCCATATATGTACGTAACCGAATAGCATACCAAAAGAGGGGTAGCTCCGGATCAATGGAGCATACTGACTGCCGCTGAGGGGAGGTCCTACTGCTGCGAATCGTCCGATCCGGCTACCCGGTCCTCGCGGTACGAACGCAACGTCCACAGAAGGGGACGCGCACGAATGATGTACCGAGTATGTAAGGCATAAATAGTAACCAGGTAAGGGATGTAAAGTATGACTAATAATAGAATGGAAATATAGAGCATATCGTGAGATAAAAGAGTAACCTGTACATGTGGGTGCCTCTTAGGGCGGATGCCATGCATGCTAGCTTTCTTTTGAAAAACATTTCTTGTTCATATATATAGAAAATAGAACATATCATATTGCCGAGGCGTCGGCTCCGATCCATTTAACCACATATGTCCCACTTCCTGGCATCCCGCGTCCGGGATGATATCATGTCATTATACCAACTGATCAGGTGGTTACGCGTATATAATGCTCTCGCCCTTTTTCCCATATTCCCCATATATATATATATATGTATGTATGTATATCATATAAGCAACATGCATGAGAGCCCAAGGAAAGTTATGTCTCTATCGGAGTGATGTAAGGTCGGTAACCTCCGATTATATTATGGAATAATCATGATCGTTATGTCTCACCTTGAAGGAACAATTATTATAAGGTGAGACTGACAATGAAAAATAACATCAAGGGAAAATATGGAATAAGTTCATAAATCTCATAAGGCGTCAATTCATAGACTTTGAAGTCTTTAGAAAATAGAGTCATTATCAAGGAATAAAATTGAGGATCAAGAAATAGCTCAATATTCTCATATTCACATTGAATCCACAACTTGAGACTTTCAAACATGAAACCATTCTCATCACAATCATCATAGACATATTCTTATCTTTGACATCATCGTTGTTATTACAAAAACATATCCGTCGTTGTAGTCATAAAAGCTTACAAAATCATAAACCTTTGTTTTGGAAAAATGCGGACATTTTGGAAAACATTTACGGGTTATCAGGAAGGGAATCATGCTTTGGGGTCATAAACATCTAGCTTTTGGAAACAAAAGAAGTTATGAAAACATTTATGAAACTGTAACATAGGAATCATGCCTTTGAAAGAAAGGGACGAGCCTTGACAAACCTTTTTGGTCGCCCTAACTTTAACTATTCAACGCTTGGCCTCCCAGGCTCGTAAATCTATATTTAAGAAAATTTATACTATTGTTAGACTCATCTTCATAGGCCTGTCTTAAGCCCTCAAACTAACTCTTTCTAGAATCTACTGAAATTTCGGCAAGATCTCCCCTGTTTATATGCCTAGCCCGAAATTATAATTCAAAGAACCAACAACAACAACAACAACAACGACAATAACATCATTTCCAACACCAATATGTACCATAAACATCCCACACGATGTTTTCCAATTTCCACAACCAACCAACTAGCTATACAATTATTTAACGACTTTATCTCCATAAATAAACCAAAATTAACATTAATAATAGGAGATTCATACCGTATTTTTTTGTTAAAACAGCGATATCTTCAATATCCACCTTGAATCCACCGCAAAACCATACTAGAATCACATATATGCGTTTATCCGAGCTTCGATTAATACTCCGTCACTTGAAAATTGCTTACTTCTTGTTTCCCTCACTCTCTCTCTTCAATTTCTGGATTTTTCTAGCAAAATCTGATGGAAAAAGGGGGTTTTTACCCTTTATATAGGGTCAAATTCGGGTCGGGTCACTGTAGCAATTTACTGTAGCAGATCGGTTACTGTAGCACGCGTTTCTGCTCTGTCAGCTGAACTTGTAACGTCCATAATTCTCTACTCCGATGTCCTATCGACGAGCAGTTTAATGCGTTGGAGACTAGATTCAACGAACTTCATTTTAGGCTTTTGTTTCTCCTTAAAACACTTCATATGCTAAGAGGTATTCGTCCCCCAAGTTGGACCAAAATTTTCACACAAAACATTACCCATCCTTTCTCCGAAGTCGTACTACTTCATTTCTTTCGCTCATTTCCTTGTAAAACCTTCCGTTATATCTTATATACATCCTTCACTTATTAAATATACTTAATAATGCTTGCTACTTATATTTCAAAGTGGTTTTACTTAACCCTAACTCAACGTACTTATGTTTCAAATTTGATAAGTGCTCTTCGAAGATACGGGGTGTAACAATTACAAAAGATTTGTAGAGGGTTTTTCTTCTATCTCTGCACCACTAACTAAGCTAACTCAGAAAGTAGCTAAAATTTAATGGACGGATGCTTGTGAGTACAAAGATCCGTGAGTTGAAGAATAGATTAACTTCTGCCCCAGTCCTGACACTTCCAGAGGGTTCAAAAGGCTATGTTATCTATTGCGATGCTTCAAGCGTTGGGTTAGGATGTGTGTTGATGTAGCATGGTAAGGTGATTACTTATGCTTCAAGGCAGCTTGCGAAAACATGAGAAAATTATCCAAATTTATGATCTTGAGTTAGTAGGCGATTCATGTATCAAGATGTGGAGACATTATTTGTATGGTGTCCATGTGGATATCTATACGGATCACAAGAGCCTTCAGTAAATGTTCAAGCAGAAATAATTGAATTTACAGTAGAGGCAATGGTTGGAGTTGTTGAAAGATTATGATGTTAACATTTTACATCATCTCGGGAAGGCGAACATTGTGGCTGATGCTCTTAGCCATAGATCTATGGGAAGTTTATGTGATGTTCAGCCAGAGAAAAGAGAGTTAGCTCGTGAGCTCTAGAAGTTAGCTAGCCTAGGAGTTTGGGTAGTGGACTAGGGCGATATGGGAGCTACCATTGGTCGAATTCAGCTGTCTCGTCCCCAGTAGTTGAAGTGAAAGAGCGCCAGTACGAGGATCCCATGCTTGTTCATTACAGAAAATACACTTCCTCAAAGGAAGAAGTCATCCTTTGA
>NW_026723017.1:0-7132 GCF_029784015.1 Lycium ferocissimum | reverse complement strand
TGATAAATGACGGTACGTTTATGATTATTTTTTATATATGGATCGACCTTTCCCCGGGCATTATTATGGTAAAGGACGGGTATTTTCCCTTGGAAATGAAATGTCACCGAGGGGTTGTTTGAGAATACAAAAGGGAAATGTTTTTCAAAAAAAAAGTAAGCTTTTGACACCCCGATTATCCTTTTTATTTTTTGTACCGCTTATGATAATTTGAGGTCGATGTAAGTACCTTTTTTTTTTATTATGCCGCTTCGGGCATTATTTGGGACTTTTTTTTCCGTATTTTTTGTTTTGATACCAAACATTTTCCCGCCCGCCCCCCTTTTTTGGGGGTCGCATCCCCAGTTTTTGGGGATACGCTTTGGGACCCCCGGCGTAGGTTTCCCCTTTCCTTCGAGGTCCTTTATTTTGGAGCCGATTTTTTGGGGATATATTTCCCCCGAAATTATGTTTTCAAAACGGCGGGGACCGTCCGGTCACCCTTTTCCCGTGGTTCGTTATGTCCCGTGTACACACAGACGTGGCGCGCTTGTTCGGACGCGCGAGTGTTGTGTTCAGCGGCCCACCGGCCGTGCGCCCTCACGGGCCGCGTATGTGCATGCTTTCACACGCTATGTATATTATGATAGCTCCTTGCCGCCCGTGCGTATATGTTCGTACGCGCGGCTTGGAGCCACGTTTGATACCGATTTTTATGTACCAGTTATTTGTACGCTCGAATCAAGTCATGAATACAGATGGTGCCAAAACGTTAACTGGGGTCACGCTACTTCGGTTGGGTCGTGACACTTACCCCCCGCCACTGTGTGCCTTTTCATATATTATTATCTTTCTTCATCAAAATGTATTTCCGTTCCACAACTAATAAGAAATGTGAACGATCAAGAATCAATATGAATGCAATATAAGTCACCATGCCACACATCATATCAAGACTCAAGAATGACGAACAATACTAAGAATGTAAGTCACCTTATCACGAGTCAAAACGAGACTTAAGAATTCACCCTCCTAAAACGGGGACACTTACAAAGATGCATGGCATAAGGATACACATCATCACGCAATGGCTATACCAAGACTCGTACTCACTCATCAATAATACGAATAAGGAATCACTCAAAACCCACAATGAAGTAACATCGATTTATTCCGTGCTCAATACATAGAATAATGAAAACATGAATATTTAATGGGGACACCTATAATTTAGGAACAAGTCGCCACAGTCCATGGTACAACAAGATCCTATTATGGCCAACTCGATAATTTCACATAACCATCCTCTCACTAGATTGATAACAAAACCATAACTACTACTCATATTTTCTTCGTTATACCGATTATGCTTCTGTTTCCTTATTTTAATGGACACGATGCCCACGAGAAATCGCGCATTCATCTCAACCTAACAATATCCATCCAAACTCCGTGTCCAGAAGACCTCAATCATGCTTTCTCCGTCAATCCTATAAGACATATATGATTTACTAATCAAAGTCTAAATCAAATAAACCATAACCTACTCGTTGCCGAGCAGCCTTTATGAACGTTCATGGAGCATCTACCATCCTGCCTTTGGAGTCGAAATCCGTGATAGGAGAAATCTTTAAGAAAGATAACCCGAAGGATATTTGGAGAGCCTCCTCCTCTAGTCACCAAACGGTTTACCATGGGAATACCCTAATGGCGGCTTAGAAGAGGGTTTTGTGATAAAAATTGTAAAAATCCTGAAATAAAGTCAATAAATGTGGTTCTAGTCTCGCGTACGCCGGCCGCAATGCATCACTTAATCACAGCGGTACCGCTATAGTGATGGTTCACCCGCTATGGCGAAGAAACCCACCTCGAGGCCCATAGCTTTTTAACTCTCATCTAGTTCAAATACGAGTAAATAGTACACTTAAAAACTTCTAGGGACTAGACTCTAAGATCGCACTCGGGTTTTCATACACGGCAAGCCGAAGGTCCAATAATGACGAGGGTCGTTACATAAGAAAATAATTAAATAATTGTTCGTCCTCGAAAACCGTCCGGCGATTTTGAGTCGCAAGGTTATCTTATATGTGACCTGTATAAATTTGCGCAGATCCCATACCATATCGTAAGTTTTAAAACCATACCGGAGTTTCACTTGCTACCGGGTATCAATACCTGTGACATAAAGAATACATGTGGTTAGAAATGTTCGTACTAACGAGGGACAGGCTCCGAACTTGAAAATCTAACTTCGAAAAGCTTGAACAACCGGGGGACCTAGACTCATACGTGATTAAGATCCCTATGGTTGGAAATGGCGGGACCATTAGTCGTTATCACGATTCAAAATTGAAATCACCTTGTGCTACCGCAAAGTTGGTTTCAGCATCAACCGCCGTAGCGGAACTAACCGTGCGTAATTAAAACGGGAGGAGGTGATATTTCACCTTCCCACTCGTACTCCCCTATTTCGAAAATCTTCAACTCCTCACGATTTCTCCTCATTCACTCCTTAGTCTCCTAATATTCTCATCCCTTCTCTCTTTTAAACTCTCCACCTACTACATTCTACCTCTACACTTCAAAACAAAAGAAGAAGGTAGAACATCTTGGGAAAAATAGCAAAGGCCAAATTTTCGGAGCAATTCTTGCAATCTTTTACCGCTTTAAAGCATGTGACTCTCCTTTTACTACTCTATTAGACTATTAGTCTCCATTTTTACGAAAATTTCCATTCCAAAGTCAGCTGGTAGTGTAGAATTGTTGGGATTTTGGAAACCAGGGTTTTTATTCCTGTGGAAAGGGAGATTTCATATTATTTAATCGTTATTTCAACGTTCGTGATGTCTTAGTGTCACGACTCTCGACTAGGGGCCATGATCGGGTACCGAGCTACCCTACCGAGCACCGCCGATTATACTTGCCACCAAACTAAAACCTGACATACACTACACCCAACATGAAACTTATCATGAGATGGTCATCAACTTTTACAAAAACATATAGATATATATATATATATACACACACACACACATCACCCCACGCAGGCTACCAATAATGGCATACAAAATATACACCGCATAGTCATGGGACATCTATAACCCACGCATATGTATCTACGATCCTCATCGGAGTACCGAGACATAAAGACGGACAGACCCGCTATATCCAAATATATACACAAAGAGAATGCATCGACAAACGGTACCTCCGGAAAAGAAATGCGAGGGCTCCGTATAGCCGCCGATGGCCTCCTATGAATCGCACCGTCTCACCGGCTTCACCGTTGGCATGAACACAACGTCCATAAAGAAGAGAACGTTAGTATGAACAATGTACTGAGTATGTAAGGCATATATGGTAACATGGTAAGGAAATATAGAAAACATAAGAAAAAAAGATAACAGTAACTGCTTTCCTTTTGAGGCGGAATCATGCATGCTCACTTTTACCTTTTAAACGTATCACATATACATACATAAGCTGTCTGAATCAATGACATCATTAGCCCGCGTCTGGGCCTCCCGCGTTTGGGGTAATCATCTCACGCTGCCCACTAGTGGTGCTGCCCGTGCCATATAGACATGGTGTAATTATCCTAAGCCGCTCGCCTTAGCGGTGCTGCCCGACCGTATAGGCGCAGTGTAATCATACATATACATAAGCCAATGCATGCATGGGAGCTCAAATAAAAGCTATCAATCTATCGTAGTAATGTAAGGTCGGGAACCTCCGATTATGTTATCAATAGTCACGATCGTCATGTCTCACTTCGAGGAACTAGTAACATGAGGTGACACTAACAACAAGGAGCAACATCAAGACATCACAAAGATAAGAATATCAAGCTCATCATAGTATCATTATCATCATCATGATTATGAGACATATGTCACATCTATCTCATAAGAAGCTCTAGGAATCTTTAACTTTCATCTTCGGGAATGTAAATAATGTCAGCGGAAATATAGAAAAGAAGTCATGCCTTGAAAGAAGGGGACTAGCCTTACATACCTTTGCGCCCTCTAACTTTATCGATTAAATGCTTCCCTCCAACATTCAAGAAAATTCGTACTAAGGTTAGATAACTCCGGGAACGTTTTAGGTCTCATTAGCACAACTAAGTAGCTAAAAAAAATTAAGCAATTTTCTTTGTTTCTATAACTTTCTCCATATAATATAACAACTCCCAAACATCACAACAACACCCACAATATCATAATCAATGAACTTTCATTAAGCTAAACATTATTCAATTCTCAAAATTCCCTCTCAAAGTCATCCATAACCATAGCCATAATATAACACCACGTTCGTCCTCATATAATACTTCTTCAACATCATTTATATCCTTTATAACAAGATTATACTCATGATATGTCAAGATCTATAATTCAAGTCAAGTTATTATCCAAGAATACCATTATTTTCACATTTGAGCTCCATATTTCGCTTTCCTCCCTCAATCCAAGTCTTCCAACCATTCAATATTCTTTATAACATGAAAAGATCATAAAACTCACCTTGATTATATAGGAACGGGCTTTCGATGAAAATACTTCACTTGGAGAAAACCCTAACTTCAATTCCAAAAAGATTCTTGACTTCTATAGCAACTCCTAATGAAAGCACCCACATACTTGATTTCCCTTGATTATTGGTGTTTGATCTGGATTCACTCGAGTTTATGTTGGTGAAATGTATGAACCCCTAGAGGTCTTGAGAGAAGTGTAGAAGATGGAAAATGAAAAAATATGAACTTGGGTCACATATTAATACCTAGGAGAACAAGGTGTCCCGATCATGTTATACGGACACTTATACGTCCGTATAAGTTATACGTTTGTGGTAAGTGGCCGTATTTCACTCTCGGATTTTTCATTCCCCGTAAAGATTATACGAACCCCTTATACAAACACCGTATAAAGTTATACGGACCGTATAAGTGGTCGTATAACTCCATTTTTTGAAGTTAATCTCGTCGCTTCGTTTGATCTCCAATCCTTATGAAACCTTCTTAACACTTGTTTAACACCTCATTAAAAATCTAAGGAGCATTATAACTCTTCCTCAAGACATTATTAAATCAACATTAACAGACTTTGCAAACCTTTCCCCAAAACATGACTCGTACTTCGCCTTCTCAACGAACTTTCTCTTGCCTCTAATGTCATTGGAATCTTAATTAGAATCGTTAAGTGCCCCTTCTTACTTGTAAGGACATCACATACATCTTACCCTACATTAGTCTATTTACCACACAACGACATGTAATTTCCTGAGGTGTAACACTCTCTCCCCCTTAAAAACATTCGTCCTCGAATGTTAAGTTCTTGGGAATTCTACAGAAACTTTGCCAGAGTTTCCCCTTAATATGGCACTACCATTGTTATATCCCGTATTTTGTACATCGGGACAATCCGGGTTAACTACGATAAGTTAGGACAAGACTAATCCGGGACACAAAGTCGAGATTTTTTAACCATGATTTGTTTTAAGACATAAATTGCTATGATTTGTGGTATGGAATATTAAGGAAATTTGGGGTTAAAAATGAATAATTGGAAGTTGATAATTCATGAAAAATAAGCACATGGGCGGCCACATGGGTGCCGGGCCAAGGGCCACATGGAAGGCTAATATATGTTACTAAAAGATGACTAAGTCATCATATCTTCATCTTCTTCAACACTTAAGAAAAAATCAAGAAACTTGGAGAACAAAAAAAATTAAAGACCATTCGGCTACGAGCATGGAAAAGTGAGGTCCAAAAATAGCCATAAAAAAAAATAAGTTTCTTCTATAAACTAACCGAAGGGTCCTTTGTTAACGGGAGTTATTGTTTGGATCAACAAACCATTTGTTTTCATCATTTGCAAACCCTAGCTAGTTGTGAAGTTGAAGGGAAAAGGTAAGGTTTAATCTTGTTTTTATATGTTACGGGTGGTTTGGGCGTGTGTTGTAGATGTAAAAATGGATGAAACTCATGAAATATTGCATGTGGGAGTTGGGCCGTGTGGATGGCTTGTAATGTATGAGTGTGTTATGTCGGAGTGAGGAATTAAATTCATTAGCAAGTTTAGTTGTTGTAGTGTTGAAATGTATGAGAATCATCAATAGACGTGTGTGTATGGTGGTGGCCGAATATAGGTCATGTTGTGTGACAAAGAATGAATTAATTTTACTTAGTGTCTTAGTTGTTGTCGTTGTGAATTTATGTCGGGCGTGAGATTTTGATGAATCAAGTTGATGTTGTAATTGTTGCGGGCTGATTTGGAACTTAACGTGAATTTGATGTAATTCTTTTATACTTATGGAATGACATTAATGTGTGGATTTGTCACTTACCCAACACCGTAGGCCGTGACTAGTGCCCGAGTCGGGCACCCAAACACATTCATTAATCCGAATCACAAACATATGGCTTATACGAACACAAATACGACAATCGTCTCAAATTATCTCAAACCGTTTCAAAACACAAACACATGCATATCACGAAGCCGCGAGGCTATCAAATGCGCAATCGCCCAAAATATATACAGATGCAGCCAGATGCAAGCCGTGCCACAAATAACGGGATCGCCCAAATCATGTAACATATGAACACACCCAGATAGAATAGGCACACAACCCACATGTACGTCTACAGTCCTAAACAACAAATGTAATCATATGACGGGACAGTGGCCCCGCCGTACCCCTAAACAAACAAATACATATGCAACGGAACGAATATATACCAAAATGTAGGCTCCGGAATATGGGGAGCACTCCAAACAAAGTAAAAGTGGTGTCCTAGGATCATGATAACCGAATCATGCGTTCGTACTCTGTGGGCATGAAACGCAAACCCCCCGAAGGAGTGGGGTCAAGATGAATATGTACCGAGTATGCAAAGGCAGTAAATACGTAAAACGTAATCATAATCGAAATGTAAGGCTGCACTAAGTACAATATTCAAAAATGCCAAAACGTTTACTTTTAAAATACAAATCACGTAGGCTCAAGAATATGGTCGTCCGCCCGTCATCGCGCCCATAACACAAAGATAACACCGTAAAGTTTCAAATCTCCGTAACCTGACCATCTCCATAACACATCATAACGCTATAATCACAAGATAACACCAAAGCATATAGGGTTCCCC
>NW_026723016.1:0-6673 GCF_029784015.1 Lycium ferocissimum | reverse complement strand
GCCAAACCAATTATTCCTCGCGCCACGTCTTCCCCACTCATTGCCGGGTCTTGCCACGTCATTGACACGTAAAAAATTACCAACTCTTCTTTTTTTATTTTTTTTTTTATTATTTTTTTTTCTTTCTTCTACTTTCCCCCATTTCCCCAACACACCGCCGCCCCGCCACCAACACCGCCGCCGCCCTACCTTCTTCCGCCCTCCACCCCCACCCTACCGCATTGTGATTTCTTCATTATTGAAGAACACCACCACCACCACGCCAACCCCCACCCCCAACCAAACAACCAAACCCACCTTCTTCTTCCGCCCCTCCACCCCCACCCGCAGTGCGCATACTACCGCATTGTGATTTCTTCATTATTGAAGAACACCACCCCACCACGCCAACCCCCACCCCCAACCAAACAACCAAACCCACCTTCTTCCGTCTCCTCCACCCCCACCCCAAATGCATTGTGATTTCTTCATTATTGAAGAAATTGCAATGTATATCATCTTCATTATTGAAGAAATTGCAATGTATATCATCTAAGAGAAAATAGGGAGAGAGAAACGGACAGAGAGCAAAAAAAATTATATCATCTTCTTCATTTTTGTACTGACCTATAACCACACCACCACCGCATAACCACCACCCCACTTGACATTCCATTGACTCGTACTTATCCCTCACAGCTTAGCATTTTATTCTTCTATTGGAGCGGTGGTTTCATTTGAGAGGGATCCTCGATCTATTCAATTCCAAATCCACCCTTGCTTGAATAACAATAACAATTGTCATTGTTATTGTTGACACAAATAACAATAGTAGCAGCCTGTCCCGCCCCTCTTCTTCGGACAAATGGTGCATTCAATTGATAACAATAATATTTTGTCGGAAGACAAGAATTGTAATTTCGAACGAAGAAGATTGTTCCTTGAATATGTAATAAGAAATTAAAGTAACTAGAGCTTAATAACAAAACCCGCAACAACACTAGAGAGAGAAACCAACAACACAAAGAACGGAAATGTGAATTTTATGCAAATGTCAACTTTATGCATTTGAATGAGCGTTTCACGGTAAAATAATTTGAGCCGGGTTTGTTAACTCAACAAATTTAATCTCTTTATTTGTGTCAAATCAAACCCGTAAATTAAATCTATATACAAAGAAACAAGAAGAAGAAAAAATAGTGGGAGCTGTTGAAGTAGAACGCGGAAAGAGAAGGAAAGAATAAGAAAGAAAGGAAAAAAAGTTAATTTAAAATAGAAAATAAAATATTAAGAAAATCTTAATATATCATCCAATTAGAAGATGACATACGTGCAGTTGGGATCACTTTTAGTGTTTATTTTTTCCCTCCCCACGCGCTTTTAAGAGATTGAGTACACTTTAACGCACGTCGCCGTTAAGGGGGGTAAATAATTATCAGTTAAGTTGTTTAGGTAAATAATTACAGCTAAGTTTAGTTGCTAAAGTGAGTTTTCTTGCCAAGTTCAGTGGGGAAATGATGTCTTTTCTCTTTACTTAATGAGTGATGATTATGATTTTATGCATATGATTGCTGCGACTCCGCTCGTGCTATCGTTTATTGCCTCGTTCACCGGATCCGCCGGTTACATTTCGTGCGCGTTATGATATATTCAGTGTGATGCAGTATTCTGTTTTCCCGAGCTCGCTAAAGAGCCGGGTCCGTTTTATACTGTGTTATCTTGTGTATGGTGTTATGGTTGGCTATGGTGTGTTGGCGGGGATATGTGTTGGGTTACGGAGATATGAAACTTTACGGTGTGATCTTTGTGGTATGGCGCCATCGACGAGTGGGCGACCATCTTCTAAGAGTCTATGCATGACTTATATTTTAATTACATATTTGACATTTTGCATATCATATCTATTTTACTCGTATTCTCGTGGTTTTGTATTTACGCTTTACATACTCAGTACCCATTAAATGCCGACCCCTTTCTTCTTGGGGTCGCGTCCATGCCAGCAATGCCGTACGCTCGGCAGAGATCCCCCGCCTAGGACACCTATTACACTTCTCGGGGATTGCTCCTTCGTCCGGTAACCGATATTTTGGTATATACTTTTACGATGCATATGTATATATTTATTCGAAGGTACTGACAGGGGCCCTGTCCCGTCACATGATTTTGTTACTCTGTTTAGAGGTCTGTGGACATGTCTGTGGGTGTAGCTATATCTGTACAGTTATGTATATGTGTGATATATGTGTTTGGGCGATTTTACCACCCGTGTGACCTTGTCGGCTATTACGATATGATATATACATTTCGACGATATAGCCGGCTTTCGACATATGTTGACTATTTGGTGATAATGCTGGCTATTAAGCGCCAATCCGAGATCATATGTGATTATTTATATTTATGCAAGTTAGTATGTTGATTCTGATTGTCGGGGAGCGTATGAGTGTCCAATTCGGACGGTAGTCGCGGCTTTACGGGGTTGAGTCGTGACAAAAGTGGTATCGAGCCGGTTCGTCCCTCGGGAATGTCCCACGACCGTGTCTGGTAGTCTGTTTATCGGTGTGTTGTGCACCATCTATAAACAGGAGGCTACACGACATTTAGGTAGAATTTTCTTTCTTTACGATCTTAGATCGTGCGATAGAGCCGTATTGTTGGGATGATTTCTTTACGAGCCCAAACTCGTTATGTTTTCGGCCGATGCCTCGAGAAAGGCGACGACCGCCGGAAGGGCAAGTCTACCTGGGAGAGACTAGACCAGTAGGCCCGGAGAGTTACTGTGGCCCGCTCCCGGCCTCGAGCGGAGATTGTGCCCCGGTCGGCCGGTTCGACCACCCCATCACCATCGAGGGGCACGGAGCGACGAGCGGCGGGACGGGCGGCGGCTCCACCGCCCGCCCCCGAGGTTCGAGTGCCCGGGGGCCTCGCCCCCTCGGCCCGGGCGGAGGACGGGGCTATGAGGGGACGCGATCCGGCTATTGACCGACCGGTAGCCGGGGTGTCCGAACAGGGACCGGGGAGATGATTATCTTTGGTGGACGTGATAGTCGGAGGGCTGCGCTATTTCTTGACTCGTAATCCGCCGCAGTTCTTCGGGTCAAAGCCCGAGGTAGGACCCTCGGAGTTCATCGGAGAGATGCGAGCGTACGGCGCGGCTTGTCGGGGCTCCGAGAGGCCCGAGGTCGATAGAGTTCGCGTCGTATCGAGCCGCACGACATTGGTGCCCAATTGGTATGAGTCTTGGGAGGCATCCCGAGTCGAGGAGGGGGCCCCCAACCGGTATGGGGATGAGTTCGTGGAGCTTTTCTTGCCCATTTCCTACCCCCGAGAGACTAGACGCTGTGGTTCACGTGTTTATACATTTGCGGCGGGGGGGGGTGGCAGGAGCGTCCGGGAGCTGACTGGAGTTTGATTCTTTAGCCGACGCTCCTCCTCATATCGTGGCGTATATGGCGAACGAAATGGCACACCCGCTTGTTATGGGCCGGATGATTATCTCATTGATAGCTGTATGTCGATGGCTTCTCGGCCGGCATGGACATCGCACGACGCATGGCGTACGCCCGTGGCATGGAGCGAGCGCGCGGGGGCGCCGGCCGGCAGAGTTATGGACAGCGCCGGCCCTGAAGGCTGGGTCAGCGGTATTCGGGGATTCTCGAGGCGACCGGCCTCGGCGAAGGCAGCGTACATTCCCTCCCAACAAATTTCCGGGCACCCCCCCACCTACGGGCGAGACCCGACAGCGCCGGATATTCGAGGAGCGGGTGGAGGCTCCGTGGCTTCAAAGGCTCACGGACGAGGGCGAGAGGTACCGGTCAGTTGAGGCCACCTAGACCTCCGTGTTCCTACCGCCAGGAGGTACCACCCCGGGAAGTGCTATCGGGCTACGAGGTGCTTGCTTTGTTTGTGACGGTCGCACACATTACGCATCGTGCCCGCGTGGGGGTAGTGCGAGGTGGTGCGGCGCGCTCACGAGGTTCGAGGCCTTGGCTCATCTTCTTCCTCGCAGCGCGCGCGCCCCGCGGGCGAGGTATGCCGGCACGGTCGAGGGCCGCGAGAGGCCGTGGCGGAGGCGCTGGGGCGCCGGTCCTTCGAACCGCATATGCTTTAGCCGCCCACTGTGACCGGGTGAGGCGTCGCCAACGGGTTACGTGTGTACATTGGGGTTTCTCTAGAGCCGTATATGCATTGATTGATCCACGTTCCACTTTATCATATGATTTGCTCCTCCTATTGTCGATAAAATCGGGATAGAATCGAACCAATAGAACCATTTGAGGTAGCCACTCCGGTAGGAGATTCTATTATGCCAGTATTGTGTGTATAAAGATTGTTCGATAATTATACGGACCGTTGCACTAAAGCTGATTTGAGTAGAGCTAGATATGATTGAATTTGATGTTATTATGGGGCATGGACCGGGCTGGCTTCGTGTTATGCTAATGTTGATTGCCAAAAGAAAGTAGTCCGCTCGGTTCCGAGTGAATAGATTATGAGTGGGGTAAATACAAAGAACGCTCGAGGGGTAAGTTTATTTCATACCTCAAGGCAAGAAAAATGATCGGAAAAGGTTATATTTATCATACGGGTTGTGTGTACATGATTTAAAAGCGAAAACACCGATTGATCCGTTCCCGGTGGTGAATAAATTCCCGGATGTATTCCCCGGACGAGCTTCAGGTCTTCCTCCCCGAACGGGAGATAGAATTCACAATAGATCCGTCGTACACCTCACCCCATATCTATTCCTCCGTACGTAACGGCACCGTGTAGGAATTAAAAGAATTAAAAGAGCGGGCCGAGGGATTTATTGGAGAAGGGCTTTATCGACCCGGCACGTCGCCTGGGAGCACCGTATTATTTGTGAGGAAGAAAGACGGTTCGGCGGCTGTTGATGTGTATTGATTATCGGCACCGAATAAGGTAACTATAAAGAATAAATACCCTCTCCCCGGATTGATGATTTTGTTTGACCGATTGGCAGGGAGCCAAATGTTTTTCAAAGAGTCACTCCGCGGTCCGGTTATCACACGTGCGAGTACGGGAGGCGGATATTCCAAGACGACCTTCAAGACCCGGTATGGGCACTATGAATTCGAGTTATGTCTTTTAGGCTTTCAATGCTCCAAATGTTCATGGATCTTATGAATCGGGTATTCAAGCCGTTCTTGGATATGTTCGTGATCGTATTTATTGATGATATTCTGGTCTATTCTCGGTCAGAAGAAGAGCACGCGGACCATCTGAGGACGGTACTTGGAGTATTGCGGCACCAGGAATTATATGCAAAATTTTCTAAATGTGAATTCTGGTCGACATCAGTGGCATTCTTGGGACATATTATTCATTGTGATCTTAGCAGATACCCGGAAGATCGGAAAATTTGTGAAAAATTGGCGTCCTACAACGCCGACAGGTACGTAGCTTCTTGGGATTAGGTGGTTATTACGGAAAGATTTGTGGAGATATTTTACTTCCATTTCGCCCTTTAACAAGGCTAACTCGAAGGAGCCAAATTCCGGTGGATCGACGCTCGTGAGCGAGTTTCCGGTTGTTGAAGGAGAAATTGACTACGCCTCCGTCCCGACACTTTCCGAAGGACCGGACGGGTATGTCATTTATTGTGATGCTTCGGGTGTCCGTCGTGTATTAATGTAGCACGTCGAGTCATAGCATATGCTTCCCGACGGCTTTCGTAAAACATGAAAAGAATTATCCCACTCATGATTTGGAGCTCGCGGTGATCCGTGCTCGAAGATATGGAGACATTATTTATATGGGGGTTCATGTCGACATACACGGATCATAAAAGCCTCCAATATATCTTTAAACGGAAGAGTTGAATGCAACGGCGAGAGGAGATGGTTAGAATTGTTTGAAGATTACGATGTTGATATTCTATACCATCCGGGGAAAGCTAATGTTGTGGCGAATGCTCTCAGCCGCAAATCTATGAGCAGCTTGGCGGATGTTCCATCGGAAAAGAAGGAAATTGTCACGCCCCAATTTCCGAGGGACGTGATGGCACCCGACCCCCCATACAGAGCCGAGCGAACAACGTACTCTGCAGACACATAAATTTTTCCAAAACTCAATACTGAAAATTATAAAATACATAACGAGGCTTACAAACTTGACAAAATCAGAATACACAAAATTCATTACATAACACATCGACATGTCGTGGCCGACGGAGTCACGACAGACCGACACATCATACCCACTACAACATGCTGAAAGTCTCTAACGTCATCCGGAAGACACAACCGTACATACTCGGACTGACAGCGTGCTCCGGAAGGAATTGGGCCACCAATCTGTCTGAATATCTTTAACTCATCTATGGGTACCGCGCGGCATGGAACGCGACCCGAAGAACGTGGGTCGGTATGAAAATGTACCGAGTATGTAAAGCGTAAAAAAACTAAAAACGTAACATAACCAAAATTAGAGCAGAAATAGGGGGGAGGAACGAACCGGGCTCCCCCGGGAAAACGCCTTGGGCAAAGACCTTGGGGGTTCCGTCCAAGGGGGGCGAAAACAACCCGGAAATCCCCGGGGGTGGGAGCATCCGGGCGTCCGGAGAACCGTCTCGGGGCGGACGTCCCAGTATATCGGGCGGAAATTTTAAAGGGAGACGTACGGGTATAGAGAACAAAACGGAAACGGGAAAACGGGAAATAAAGGGAATGTC
>NW_026723015.1:0-6947 GCF_029784015.1 Lycium ferocissimum | reverse complement strand
CTCAACCCAAAAACCACCCACTTAACATTCCTTTTCATATTTTCCATTATAACATAATAACAAGCATACAACCTTTATAAATCAAAGCATAATCAAATTTTTTTTTCCCAATTTCCCAATAGCTTGGGTTTCCAAATATGCAAATTAGGGGTTTGACGCTCAAGATGTTTCCCACGCTACGGGGATCATATATTTACATCAAGGGAATAATTTTAAGAGTAAAAATAGGGATTTTCCTTTTTGGGGGGAGCCTCAATGGGGTTTTACTTTTTTTTTCTGGGGGAAAATACAAAAAACTTGGGTCATCTTTTAATAAATATGAAGGAAATTTCCCCCTTGGCCCACTTTAAGTTTGCCCAATTAAAATTGAACAAAATTTTGGGGGCCATTTCCCCCACGGCTAGATCATGGAAATAATGGATGATTTCCAACTTCCAATTTATCACTTTTGGTCCCAAATTTTCTAATTGTTCCCATGCAACAAATTCATGCACAACTTATATCTTAAAATAAAATCGAAGGTCAAAAATCCTGACTTTGTATCCCGGAATAGTTTTGTCCTTAACTTATCATAATTAGTCCGGATTGTTCCAATGTACAAAAATACGGGTTCTAATATCACCCATCCTAGAATTGCTCTCACTCCAGCACGCTTAACTTTGGAACTCTGATGAAATACGATGCCTTAATGCCGGTATGATCGCATCCACCTCACCGCATGACCTCCATCACGTAATCTGGAGCAAGTTGGGATCTTGACAACTTCCGAAACATCCTCGAAACTTGTCTCCCTCCGAACTCGAGGGGGTCTTTTACTCTTCTAACTCCACAATTGCTATGTTAGCCCTTTTTCAATCCTCAATATTCACTTTTTATCTATGGATATGACTACTTTCTTCCGTCCTAGATTCCCCGTATTCCCAAAGGTGATAAACACACCTTGAACGCCGTAGCTTATAAATACTTGGTTATCGGCCTTGATTTCTCGCCTTATTTTACCTCGTTCCTGGAACGTCCTTTCTACAGCTCGCTTTTTCATTCCATACTTGCCTTTGTATTCTAGCTACATAGATTACATCGTAGCTTTGGCCACTTTCTCACTAGGCTTTACTTATTTTCACAACAATCCTCATTATACTCATAGTATATCTTATTCGTGATCAATCCTGTATGATAATACTTCCTACCCCTTTACCCCTCTCTGGTCCACTTTATCCCTAATATCTCACAAGCTGTCTTATCAACACATTCGTATACATCACAATTCTTTTCCTCTGTGCTCTTGTCTTAATCATACTATTACTTTTAACTATAAGCTCGTCGTAATTGTAGTCGCTTTTGTCAATGCAGTTCGATACCTTTAAATAACTCTCTAACGGGGTCACAAATTTTCTAAATCGTCTCTTAGTATCACAAGCCCTTTCCAATTCCTTTTATCATTCCGATATCAACCTTCTAATCATTCTTATCCTCAATTAGTAATTAACCTTTTCGATGTCAAAAACGTACTCGTAGCTTAGTCAGATCTTATCATTATTATCGGAACGACCCTTCAAGTCGTATTACGAACCCATATCTCATTCTCTTTTTGTTTCTAGAAATATTTCGGCAAAGTTTCCCCTATATTTCTTACTATCTCAAAACCTGCACGCAGGAAATACCAACACGCCTCACCTGTAACATATATATATATATATCATATCATATCACAGCCTCACAGGGCTTCCAATATCAATAATAGTATGGAAATAGTTAACTTACCTCGTACGTCCAACTCAAACTGCACCTGTTATGCTTTTCTCTTTACCTTCCCTTTCAGTTTTCAACTTTACCTTTCAATCATACGTCAATACTGTACTCGACATGTAACTTTCGTGCCTTTGCTTACCTGCGTGCTTTGTAACTTCCAATATCATCAGTCGCCTTCTTCGATCGATATCGTTCTTCTGCTGAAATCGAAGGTTAGTGTAAGAAATCTCACTTTCTATGACTTGGCTCTATGGCACGATCTAAGAGGTGAAAGGAGAGTAACCACCTTAGATGCCCCGTAGCCTCCTGTTTATAAATGTGGCCGACTTCACACCATAAACGCGACTCTCTTGGACACGACTTTGCATAACAACCCAGACGAATCGCTCCGATACCAATTTGTCACACCCTTAATCCGATAGGGTGTGATGGGCACCCGACCCTTACATAGGGCCGAGAGAACCCGCTGACTCTCGTAACACTCATAATCATACTGGGCCCTTAAATCATAACATAAATACATAATGAAAGTTTTTTTTCGGAAATCAAACATGCTTTTCATCTTTTTCAAATCAAGTAAAGCCTGTAATCGCATGATATCTGTAATGTAATGCAAACTAGTACATCGGCTTACGGAGCCGGCTCTCACAACCGACATACTATACACATGCGCACTCGTCTCCGCAAAGTCTCTAACATGGAACATGATACCATAACATAATACGCCGACTCGCGGCCTCCGAGAAAAAATAGAGCTCGCCAATCCCGCTAGGAACATCTTCTACTAATATCTTGACTTATCACAGGTGTACGAAACGCATGCCCCCCGAAGAAAGCGGGGTCAAGATTTTAATATGTACTTGAGTATAAAAGCATGAAATACGATAAGCGGGATCATCAAGTAAAGAGTACAGAAAATCATAAGACTTGCCTTTGAAAACATATACCATGCATGTCAATGTCATAAAATCATCGTAAAAACATATAGCATGTCCCGGCCCCACTAGCGAGGGACTCGGTGAGTAAAATCTTAATATACATATATAAAGTGTACATATAACGTATATATATATATATATATATATATATATATATATATATATATATATATATATACAGTACTGCATCTCGCCCTCTAGTGAGGGACTCAGTGAATAAAGTCATCATATGCCATCCTGGACACCTTTTCCATATCATCATATCATATAACGTGCCCCGGCCCTCTAGCGAGGGACGCGGTAAATAACGTGCCCCGGCCCTCTAGTGAGGGACGCGGTGAACAGTGCAGTGGAATTGCACGAATACATGCCCTAGCCCGGGACGCAGTGAAAGACATATTGAGGCTGGCACGAGCGGAGTAGTGACAAACCATATGCACATAAATCATTTTCAGAGACTCAATGAAGCAATCTAAACGAATCGTCATTTGAAAATCGGGACAATAGTTATATCAAATATCTTTCGGACGTTACTCGGAAACATATCAAACATCATAAACATATCAGGAACCATAAGGATCATAGTCGTATATCAAACCAATCCGAGTCCGCCTCGGAAAGTTACGGACATTATTCACCTTAGGACTTTCTACGAACATATCGAAGCGATCCGAGCCCTTTTGTGAAAGTTACGGACGTTCGTAGTTACAGAATCTTTTACAACAAAATTTCTTTATGCGACTTTTGAAATCCAATCTTACAAAAGACATAAGGACCATTATTTGACTACATTAAAAATTCGAACATCAAGAAGCGAAAAAGAATCATAGACATGCTCGGATCACCAGAGTAGAGTTACCTCGAGGCTCGTATCATAGCCTATTCACAACTAAGACATGCCAAAAGAAAGAAAGGTTAGGCTTTACATACCTCGTCCGCTTCCTACGCTAGTCAAACTTAAGTCTCGGGCTTCCATCAATCTACAACAACGTCATTAGGCATCAACCATTAGTCATAAATGCTTAAGAATCCAATTCCAAGCCATCACTTATTTACAGAAATTTGGGCACAAAGATCTCCCTTATAAACTCAACGTCCCCGAGAATTCAACTCGGCTAAATCTTCAGCAACAATACCAACAATCATGTAAACAACATCGACTCAAAACGCATTCTAACACTAACAAGTCATCTCCACATATTTCGACGACATTCCAATTGTATTCAATTCGACTACATACAATTAAACCAACATCAATGTTCACACGTTAGCAACATCATTTTCATCAATACAAGAAATGATATTGCAATCACATTATCTTCCAAATCAGCCCACACGATGATCACTTCAACTTGGATCATTAAACCTTCATTTTATATCATAGAATCCACAACGAACAACAACCAAGATGCTTCATAAAATTAGTTCACCATATTCTACCAAAAACAGCCCCTACATGGCCAAGCTTCAACATACATAATTCCATGAATTCCATTCATTCCAACATGCCAAAACATACACAAACCATCTATAATAACATCAACCAAACACTAACTAAAATTTATTCGTCATACCTACACCAACCATATATACACGGCCACCATTTAACACACCCAAGTTTCATGATTCTCATCCACTTCACATTACTTACAACATGCACAAACATCTATAAGATGTAACAAGATTAAATCTCACCTTCTTCATTTGACTTCACCACTCGGCTTAGGATTACAAAGTGCAAGAACGAATGTTTTTGCTTTGCTCAAAGAACCACTCCATGTTGTGAGGACCTTCCAATTAGTAGGAAAGCTAGGAGAAAAGAATTTTTCTTGATCAAATTTTCCATGACCATGTTCGGCCATGCCTTGGCCGAACACTCTCTCTTTTTTTTCTCTATCTTTTCTGAATTTTCTAAATATGGAAAGATGAATTGCCTTGTGTTGTCATCTCTTATATATATATATATATATATATATATATATATATATATATGGCACACGGCCTCTGGTCCATGCTCTTTTTTTTCTCTCCAATTCTCTAGAATTTTCTTAAGTTAATAAATGATGAATATTAGTCTTGCTTGGTCACCTAATATCCATATATATAAAGCCCCCTACAATTACATGGTGTACACATGCAACACTTCATGGCATGAAACAATTGGCCCCACCATGGGTGGGACCCACTCCTAAAATGCACGACCACTTTGGCTCTTTTGGCTATTTCATGAAATGATTTTTGCAACTTCTAGCCCCCAATTTTTCCTTATTCCAATTTTACCCTTAATACTCTATACCAATAAAAAGACGAATATGCAACTTATGCATTCTTAACAAAACCGAAAAAAATATAACCTTGTCCTTAACTTTCCGCTATTAACTTGGAATATCCCAACGCATGTGATATAGCACATGCGCCTCGTACTCAATTTGTAAGAACCTATCTGCTCGAGCCTGTCGAACTTCTGGTGGTAAGTAATGATAAATAAACGCATCCAAAAACTCTCGCTAAATGGCTGGAAGAGAATTCTCTCCCTGGGACAAATTTGCATGCTCGATACCACCGCATCGCAACACACTTGTCCTATAAGATGCCAAACCTCCACCGACTTGACCTCATCGGGCGGCATAACCCTCAAAGTCCGCCGCATACTATCAATAAAGTCCAAGACTCATATTTTCTTCAACAATTTAAAACTCGGGAGGATATAACCCGAGGAAAGTCTTAACTCGACTACCACTTCCGTCTCCCCGATCAATACCAACTCCTCGTCGCTCGAGCCCGAGCGGCTACCACCGTTAATAGCTATATAGCATCTCGCATATCTTGGCCCGCTATATCGGGCTGAGGAACTGGGGGTACCGGGGTAGGTGCTGGAGGTAGTGTATGCGAAGTTTGGGATGGGCTCTCACTCTAAGACTCGCCCCGAGCCCTAGTGGCCCGCTGAGTACGACTAGTGGCCTCACCGGCCACTCCCTTGCCCTTCTAGGCACCTGTAGCTTTCTTACGAGGCATCACTGAAATCAGGACAAATTATTAGGAAGCAAACTCTTAACACACGGCTCTATCGCACGATCTAAGAGAGAAAGAATTGCAATTTGCTAAATATACTGTGGCCTCCTGTTTATAAGTGTGGCACATGACACACCCATAAAAAGGACTCTACTAGACACAACAGACAAATTTAGGATAAATTCGCACCGATAATACACTCGCGCTTTAATTAAACCTCGTTACACCTCGAAAATTTCCCCTTAGCATGTACAAAGTGGAATAGACTAGCGAGGTACGACGTATACGAGGTTTGGACAAGTAAGAACTAGCATGTGATGACACTAATTACGATTTCCAAAGACATTAGACTTGAAGGAAGAAAGTTTTTAAGAGAAGTGAGTTAGTAAGTTTCTGATATCGTGATAAAGTTAAGCATTTAGTATCGGGAAAGTTAAATGACGTATAAATGATGCCCCAAGAAAGAGTTATAACATCACTTATAATGATATTGAAGTGTTGAACAAGTGTTAAGTAAGCGTTCCATATGATCGTGAGACCAAACGAGTTTACGAAACAAAAACTCGAAAAATCGGGTGTACACACGCCTGCACATATCGTTCGTATAAAATTTCCATCGGACGCATGTCCGCTCGTATCCGGTACCCCACAAGACATAACTTACCGGACCAAATATACGGTCCAACATACGGTCAAGAGATTTTATACGACCGTATGTTGGTCCGTATATTTCCATCGGGATCAATGGCATTTTATATAGGGGCCCCCTTCCATTTCATTTTCATTTTCCCCTTCATTTCTCCACAACAAAGGGCCCCAGAGAGTTCCAAACATTTCATCCATGAGAAAATCATAGAAATCAAAGATCAACAACAAGAAATCAAGAGAATCAAGTGAAGGAAACCCATTAAAAGTCATCCAAATTAAGAAATCCAAAGAGAGATAAAAGGGTTTTTTGCTAAGGGGGAATCACCATTCCAAGCTTAATTCTCCATCATCTAAGGTAAGTTTCATGACCTCACATGCTATTTGAAGTATTTATAAGTTGAGATTCATGGATTGTAGAAAGTACCACAAGTGGGTCTCAAATGGATGAAAAATGTCATTATTGAATAAAAGTTTGTTGGATTATGGAAATGAAAAGTGATGTTATAAATACGTTATAAATGACTTATAGAACATGAAACGAGTGTTGGATACGAAAGAATACGACGATGGATTTTAGTCATAATTATGGGCAAAGTTTTA
>NW_026723014.1:0-6925 GCF_029784015.1 Lycium ferocissimum | reverse complement strand
ATTCAAGCAACACTTCTATATTCAATTCAATTTAATTCAATTCGATTCAATTCGATTTCACATAATCTTCCAACAATTCAATCAACGTACTACTTTATCCGAAACCTTCAATTCAACAACGACCATTCATTTACCATCCTTCATGTACGCTCACTTTAACAACAACCTTCATTCTTCGTCACATAATTCATAATGACGACAACTAGAATACCAAATAACCTCAATTTACACTAACTTACCAAAACACCTACTATTCGACCATAACCACTTCTTTCATATTTTCATGCATTTTCACCCATTTCTTTACTTACAACAACAACCAAAATACTAATAACATTAATTCATTCTTCTTTCTTTACACAACAAGGACACACACCCACGGCCACAACACTACCACACGACCATACACACAACTCACATTACTTCCATGAATTTCATGCATTTCTTCATACCACTACACTTCACAAATCATTTATAACACATAAAAAGAAGGTTGACCACTTACCTTTATTCATTTATCTCTTCACTCGGCTAGGGGCATGTTTGCACAAATGAGGGATTTAATTGCTCCAACAACTACTCCATGTTGTAAGGACCTTGAACTTAGTAGGAATACTAGAAGAAATAATTTTTTTGGACAAGATTTCAAGGGGCCAAATTTTTCCTCCATGGCCGAGCCCCTCTTCTTTCTTCTCTCTCATTTTCTTTCTTTCTTTCTTTCTTTCTTGTTTCCTTCAATTAAAAAGATGACTCTCATATATATATATATACATGTCTTCCACCATTTTTTCCATATTTATGTTTTAGTCCCTCAATTAATTTTTTTTAGCACATAGCCCCTTTCTTTATTTTTCTAGAATTTTCTTGAAATTCCGCCAAGGATGACTTATTTTGTCATCTTATTTATTTATTTAGTTTTCCCTTTCTCTTCTTTTTGTCACATGGCCAATATGACCTTCTTGGAACCTTCAAGAACTCCTTTTGTGAAATTCCCGTTTTGCCCCTCGACTTTTCTTAATATTACCATTTTACCCCTAGCCCTCCACATTATTTCCATTGGCCATTTTGAAAATTTCTCTTTTTACCCATGGCCTTTCCCAATATTTCCATACTACCAATGTTCATAAATAATATCCCTAACAACTCGTACATCAAAATAATTTTTGAAAATGGTCTCGCCTTAACTTTCCCTCACCGACTTTGAAATTTCCAAACGTATAAAATACGGGCTATAACACTCGTAATGCCCACCGACCCAATGGGAGTGTCGACTTGGTCGTGTACCATGAGGCCTATGCTAATCAATACAACCAAATCCCCGCCCCATCTGCTTTCAATTCTACACCCCAACCGAAAAGAATTAAAAACAAACAAAAAGATCACCCATAAGGGTACTTTAGAAAACACACTCAGAAGCATAATTAGGGTGTTTATAGCATGACAAACCTGAGAGAGACGGAGATAAGTGATTGCACGGAAGAAATTTAGTAGGGAAGGAATAATGATAAAAAGAAACACAAAACAGACGCCTGGTGTACTTGCTTCGGATTCGTGGCCGTGGATATGGTGGTGTGGGAAGGAATTTTGTGATTAAGATGGGGAGTGATTTTAGAGTTGTGGTTTGGTAGTGGAAAGATTTGGGGGAGTGAATTAAGGGATTTGAATTTGAGTGGGAATGGTAGGGAACGGATTTTGTGGGAAGTTGAAACAAATAAAGGTAACCGCCTGTTATATATATACCCTTCGCCTCTTTTCTTTTACTTTTCCACAATTTCAACCACTTAAAACTTGCCTGCCCTTTTACGAGCCAAATATACGACCGTATAATTTATACGGGCCGTAGATCCACGACAGTGATTCGATTGTTCTGTCCTTGGTTCACGCTGGAACATACGGTCCGTATAGATTTTACGGTCCGTATGTCATGGCGTGAATCAAGGACAGAAAGGGCTTTTGCCTGACTCATGTTCTATGCTTCCATCTACGGATCGTGCATTTTATACGGACCGTAGATTCTGGCGTAGATCATTAACAGTGAACCATCACTTTTCTTCTTCAATCTATGCTTCCATCAACAGACCGTAAATAATATACGGACCGTAGATTCTGGCGTAGATCAACTCCAGTGTCTATCCTTTGGATCCTGCACCAAAACAAATATTACTCTATATGTTGAAAACAAAGAAAAACAGAATGAAAAATAAACATTACACTTGGGTTGCCTCCCAAGAAGCGCTTGATTTAACATCGCTGCACGACGGTGGTGATCATTCACTCCTTCTCAATGTGCACCGGATTATCATTCGTTCCGAGGTGCTTTAACCTGTATCTATCAACAATCCTATCCTCCGACACCATCCGTGGTAGTGCTTGATCTCGCCCATTCACCTTGAATGTCCGAGTTCCATCTCCGGACTTTAACTCAATCGCTCCATGGGGTGAAACACCTACCACCTCAAATAGACCAGACCACCTCGATTTTAGCTTACCAGGCAACAACTTCAGCCGGGAGTTAAACAGCAATACAAGATCACCCTTGTAAAATTTTCGCTTCAAGATCTTTTTATCATGGTAATGTTTCATTCTTTCTTTATACAAAGGTCGCCTCTCATATGCCCGATACCGAAACTCATCCATCTCATTTAGTTGGAACAACCCGAGCTTGGTGCTTCCTCCCAATCCATATTTAGCTTCTTCAAAGCCCACATAGCCTTGTGCTCAAGTTCAACCGGCAAGTGACAAGCTTTTCCGAATACAAGCTTGAAGGGTGAAGTCCCAATCGGAGTCTTGAAGGCAGTCCGGTATGCCCATAGCGCATCATCGAGCTTGCGGGCCCAATCAGTTCTATTCGCATTGACTGTTTTTGCTAGAATACTCTTGATCTCCCTATTGGATACTTCAACTTGCCACTGGTCTGAGGATGATAAGGTGTCGCCACCCTATGTTTCACTCCATATTTCTCCATCAATCGAAAGCTTTATTGCAAAGTGGGATCCACCATCGCGATTATAGCTCTCGGAGTACCTTGAAGCCGAGTAAAGACGTTCTTCTTGAGGAACCCCATGACACTCTTGGCCTCGTTGTTGGGTAAAGCCATCGCTTCTACCCATTTCGACACATAATCCACCACCGAATGTATTTCATGCCACCTCGAACTCACAAAGGGTCCATAAGTCAATCCCCGTACATCGAACACTTCTACCTCCATAACAAAATTCATAGGCATTTCTTGCCTTCTGCCTATGTTCCCTTGCCTTTGACATTGATCACAAGACCGCACCAGTAAGTTAGCATCATGAAATATGGTGGGCCAATAATAACCGCACTCAAGTACCTTGGCTGCTGTCCGAGTTCCGCTATGATGACCCCCAACAGGAGAGTCATGGCACGCCTTTAGAATCGCCATCACTTCACTTTCCGGAACACATCGCCGAATGATGTTGTCAGCGCATGTTCGGAACAGATAAGGCTCGTCCCAAAAAAAGGTCTGCCGAGCATCCCGCAAGAATTTCTTCTTTTGTAGGCTTTGATATCTTCTCGGAATTACACACCGTGGAACAAATAATTTGCAATATCCACATACCATGGCGCCACCTCCATGTGCACAGCCAACACCCTCTCATCCGGAAAAGCATCATCGATATCGAGCTCATCAGAAGGTCTCCCAGCCTCTTCAAGGCGAGAGAGATGGTCAGCAACTTGGTTTTCAGTGCCCTTGCGATCTTTTACCTCAAAGTCAAACTCTTGTAGCAGCAGCACCCATCTGATCAGTAGTGGATTTGCTTCCTTCTTTGCCATGAGATATCTCAAGGCTGCATGATCAGTGTAAACCACGACTTTGGACCCCAACAAATAGGCCCGAAACTTCTCAAAGGCAAACACAATGGCAAGCAGCTCTTGCTCCGTCACTGTGTAATTCATCTGGGCAGCATTCAGTGTTCTGCTCGCATAATAGATCGGATGCATAATTTTATTGTGCCTCTGCCCGAGCACAGCACCTATTGCAAAACCACTAGCATCACACATTAGTTCAAATGGCAGGGACCAGTCAGGAGTAACAATAATAGGAGCAGTGGTAATACGCTCTTTCAACTCATCAAACGCCTTTCGATATTTATCATCAAAAGCAAACTTAGCCTTTTTTTCAAGAAGCTTGCACATAGGGTTGGCAATCTTGGAGAAATCTTTGATGAAGCGCCTGTAGAACCCAGCATGTCCCAAGAAACTGCGGACACCTTTGACTGAGATAGGTGGTGGAAGTTTTGCAATCACATCAATTTTTGCTTGATCTACTTCAATTCCCTTTTCAGAGATTTTGTGACCAAGGACGATCCCTTCTTTTACCATGAAATGGCACTTCTCCCAATTTAGAACGAGATTGGTCTCCTCACACCTTTTCAACACTTGACCCAGATGGCCAAGACACTCTTCAAACGAATCCCCTACTACAGAGAAGTCATCCATGAACACCTCCAAGTAATCCTCTACCATGTCAGAGAAAATTGACATCATGCACCTCTGAAAAGTGGCTGGTGCATTACACAACCCAAACGGCATCCGGCTAAATGCAAACGTCCCATAAGGGCATGTGAAAGTAGTTTTCTCCTGGTCTTCCAACGCAATATTGATCTGATTATAGCCCGAATAACCATCAAGGAAACAATAGTAGGAACGCCCCGCTAGCCTATCAAGCATCTGATCAATAAAAGGCATGGGGAAATGATCCTTGCATGTGGCTGAATTGAGCTTGCGATAATCCATGCAAACTCTCCATCCGGTCACGGTTCTCGTTGGGATCAACTCATTCTTTGCATTTGGCACCACGGTGATGCCGCCCTTTTTAGGAACACATTGGACTGGGCTCACCCATTTACTGTCAGCAATCGGGTAAACCACGCCAGCATCTAACCACTTGATGATCTCCTTCTTGACTACCTCTTGCATGTTTTCGTTCAGTCGCCTCTGATGCTCTACACTTGGTTTGCTACCTTCCTCCAACTGGATTTTGTGCTCACAGATCCCAGATGGAATACCCCCAAATGTCTGCTATGGTCCACCCAATAGCGCGCCTGTACTCCCTCAACACCTCCAACAGTTGTAAAATCTGTTCCTCAGTCAGCAGAGCGGATACAATCACTGGCAATGTATTGTCTGGACCAAGGAACTCATATTTCATATGTGAGGGAAGCTGTTTAAGTTCCAATTTAGGTGGCTCAATGATCGAAGGCTTTCTTTGGAGGAGTTGTTCTATTTTCCGTATCAAGATTGACTTCTTTGGTTGGTAAGAATATGATCCCAACCCAACAAGTGAATTCTTGTCTCCACATAACCTTCCATGTCTTCAGCATCAAAATTAACGAGAATACCAGCTAGAGCTTCACCCAAACTTTCTTCTTCCATCTTGAACTCCACTACTTCATCAATAACGTCAACTGAATCAATTACCGAAATGCTCTCATAAGCACTAGGTAACTTCATTCCTTTGCTGGCCTGAAAGGTCACTTTTTCATTGTTGACTCGGAACTTGATTTCATTTTTCTCCGAATCCATCAAAGCCCTCCCTGTAGCAAGGAAAGGTCTCCCCAGAATAATTGGAATGTCCCTATCAACAGCACAGTCAAGAATTACAAAATCAGCGGGCAACATAATGTCACGACCCAACCACGTAGGCCGTGACTAGTGCCCGAGCTGGACACTCGTATACACCTGATACCTACAGTCATACACTACTAGCATGAACGAGCTGATATAAGTATAAGGGCAAAACATATGCAAGTCGAAGCTACCTATCTCTCAAGAGTTATAACCTTTAACGATTCATATCGCGCAAAAGCCCGCTGTCATACATACATATATGGGAACGTCCCAACAAAACACAAGTCGAGAAGGCTACCTTCATACACACCGCCATGATAAACATATATAGCTACGCAAGCCGACAAGGCCTGCCACTACAAACGGGTACGCCCCAAACACAAGTCATAACCATATAACAAAACAACAACCACACACGGACCCACACTTGTGACCACGTACCTCTAAGAGTGACAACGACATCCATGTGGACGAGGGCCCCGTCGTACCTCGAACGATAACATATGTACATATCAAAAGGTTATACCACGAAACTATGCTCCGAATAAAGGAGCACTGCGAAATAGCCGGGTAGATATCTTGGGGCCGGCGGATCTCCGAAGCGTGTGTCCGTACTGCGGCGGCATGAAACGCAGCCCCCGAAGAAAGCGGGGGTCGACGAAATATGTGCGAGTAGGTAAAGCATGAAACACAAAATAGAATCATATACGAGACAAGGTGAACAGGATTCAATGCAACAAACAGTTTCATAAAACTTGCCTTTGAACATATTTCATCCGTATCGTTCTCATATCAATGTCACTATAGTATTTCATAATCAAAGCCGCATAATCATTCGTATATAACATATATAACGTGTCCGCCCTCTAGTGAGGGACTCGGTAATTATAATCATAACATCATAAACATAAGCATATACGTGTCCGGCCCTTCGCAAGGGGACTGGTAAATGTAATAAGGAATGTATGCCCTCCTGGCCTCCATCTCCAAATCATCATATCATCATCATCATCATATATATATATATATAACGTGTCCCGGCCCTCTAGTGAGGGACTCGGTGAATAGTATAATGGATCGGCGCACGAGAACATATCCCGGCTCCGGACTCGGTGAAGGATATAGCGGTAGCACGAGCGGAGCAGTAATAAGCAACCACATATATATATAAAACATTTTTTGAGAATCAATGAATAGTAAACCAAATCGGTTCCCGTACATTAGCATGTTACATTTATAGAAATCAAAACATACTTATGCAATTCCTTTTAAGAATAAGTTAACTCCTATAAATCACATACTAGTCCATCATGTAATAAATAACGAGATC
>NW_026723013.1:0-6838 GCF_029784015.1 Lycium ferocissimum | reverse complement strand
GGAATGATTGTCTGATTGGTATATGATATGAACATGTATGAATTATGTTCTGAAGGTAAGTTTTGTGGTTTCTGGTTACTGTATCCATGGCTCCTACTCCTTATTTAAAGTACGACTCTGCCTATTGTATTTCCTGCTTTACATGCTCAGTACATATTCCGTACTGACCCCCTTCCTTCGGGGGGGCTGCGTTTCATGCCCGCAGGTACAGACGCACAGCTTGGTGATCCACCGGTTTAGGACACCCTCTTCTGCTATTTGAAGTGCTCCCCTTATTCCGGAGCCAGCTTTTGGTATATATTCGTTCGTTGCATTGTACATATTTGTTCAGGGGTACGGCGGGGCCCTGTCCCGTCATATGATTCTGTCTGTCTGTTTAGAGGTCTGTGGACATGTTTGTGGGATTGTGCCTACTTCTGTACAGTTGTGTTTGTATATGTTGTGTTTGGGCGATTCCATTCGCCGTGGCAGCCTTGTCGGCCCACATATGTATATATGTTGTTTTGTTGGCCCTGTGTGGCCTTTGTTGGTATTTTCTGTGCGCAGGGTTATTTTGGATAGTCCGTAAAACAAAGGAAACTCTGCCGAAATTTTCCGAAAATTATATAAATTTGAAACACCGCCTTGTCGGCTTCTGTGATATACCTAGATGTGTTTGATATTATCTGAGGAAGCGTTTGGGTGCCCAGATCGGGCACTAGTCACGGCCTACGGGGTTGGGTCGTGACAAATGGAGTGCTCTCGAATCCGCTGTTAGCTCCTATGAATCTGGGTCACCTCCTTGTCTACCTGTGGGCATGAACACAGCGTCCGAAGAAAGGACGTCAGTACGAATATTGTACCGAGTATATGAGGCATAAACAATAATGAATTATCAATGAAATAAGGAGGCATCAGTAAGGAGCAATCTTTAACTGACTGAATCATAAAGTACATCATACATACTGGCTTACTTTCATACTCATCATCATCTCATATATGCATAAATGTATAAACTGCCCGACCATGTAGGTACGGTGTAATAATCATTAGCATTAGCATCATCATTTGCCTGCGCCCAGGCATCCTACGTCCAGGATATTATCTCATGCCGCCCACTAGTGGTGTCTGCCCATGCCATTTGGTCATGGTGTGTATAGCTGCCCGCCTTGGAGGTGACTGCCCGGCCATATAGGCGCGGTGTGATATCATCATATACTCATTACATCATGCCTATCATAACATGCTTATCATATATAATATGCTTATCATAACCCATCATGGTATGCTTGACATCATATACTTATTACAATACATGCATAGAGACTCTTAGCTATTCATACTTGATCGGGGTGACGTTAGGTCGTGGACCCCCGAGATCGTTACAGCATTCTTACGTATTCTCGCCTCACCTTGAAGGAACAAGCATAAGGTGAGTGTACATAGTGATCAATATCATTAGATTACATATATTACACCATTAACTTCTTAGGAGCATCATATCGTAGGCTATGACATTTCTAGACTTTAGCTTACTATTATCATCATCGTACTCATCTCATATCTCTTATCTCGTATAGCTATTCTTGAGTGAGGATCTTTACTTTCTTAGAGATAGGAACATTCATAGTAAAGGAGGAAATTCATGCCATATGACTCATGCCTCGGAAAGAAAGGACTAGCCTCACATACCTTTGTCGTTATGCTATTCTATCGCTTGCTCGTCCTCCTTTAGTTCACTCGTTTTTACCTTCAATGGAATTCGTATTGACATTAGCTATATCATCGTGAAAGCATACTTACTAAGGCTATAGAAATTCGGGCAAAGCGCATTTCCTTTGTTTATACTACTTTTCTGCCATATTTCATATCAACTCCCAACATTCATAATAATCATCACAATATCGCTAACAACAATCGTCATTTATTCATATGATTTGCATTTCATAATTCACCTCAATTTCCCATAATTATGACTAAAAATCCATCGTCGTATTTTTTTGTATCCAACACTCATTTCATGTTCTATAAGTCATTTATAACGTATTTATATCATCAACATACTCATTTCCATGATCCAAGCCAACTACTATTCAATAATGACATTTTTCATCCATTTGATGACCCACTTGTGGTACTCTTCTACAATCCATGAATCTCAACCTATAAATACTTCAAATAGCATGTAAAGGTCATGAAACTTACCTTAGATTATAGAGAAATGAGCTTGAAATGGTGATCCACCCTTAGCACCAAAACCCTATTTTATCTCCCTTTGGATTTCTTGACTTAGATGACTTTTAATGGGTTTCCTTCACTTGATTCTCTTGATTTCTTGTTGTTGATCCTTGATTTCTATGGTTTTTCTCATGGATGAAGTATTTGGAGTGTTCTAGAGCTTTCTTAGAGTGTGGAGGTGAAGTGGGAAATGAAAATGAAATGAAGAATGGTCCCTTATAAAATAGGCAATTCGAGTCCCCCGATGGAAATATACGGACCAACATACGGTCCGTATAAAATCACCGTATGTTGGACCGTATATTTGGTCCGTGAGTTATGTCTTCCGGGCTGGATCTACGGCTGGACATACCTCCAAAGAGATTTTATACGGCCAGTATGTCTGGCCGTATGTCTACCCAGTTTTCCGAGTTTCGTTTCGTCGACTCGTTTGATCTCCGATCCTTATGGAACCTTCTTAACACTTGTTCAACACTTCAATATCATTCTAAGGGGCGTTATAACTCTTTCTTGGGGCATCATTTATACGTCATTAACTTAATACTCATACTTCTTATCCGATACTCTCAACTTATAACTCGCTTCTCTTAACAACTTCCCCTCTTCCAGTCTAATGTCTTTGGAAATCTTAATTAGGGTCTTCACATGCTAGTTCTTACTTGTTCAAACCTCATATACGTCGTACCCCTCGCTATTCTATTCACTGTACGCTAAGGGGGAAATTTTTGAGGTGTAACATTCTTCCGCCCTTTGGGAACATTCGTCCTCGAATGTTAAATCGCTAGGAATTCTAGAAAAATTTCGCCAGAGTTTCCCCTATAACATGGCGATACCATCCTGTCACAACAACCCATAATATCATTGCCTCACAGGGCTACAACATAACAACATTATAAATTGGCCACACACGACCCGTATACATAAAAATAAAGCGTACATACCTCATAACCTCGATGTCTCATCATATATCTCTTTTGGGGGCTGAAATAAATGCGGATATGTGGATCTCATCTTTTCTTCCATTTCCCATGCCATCTCTTCCCGATTGTTATTTCGCCATATGACTTTCACTGAAGCTATTTCCTTATTCCGAAGTCTTCGTACTTGCCTGTCTAGTATGGCAATAGGCACTTCTTCATAACCTAGCTTTTCTGTGATCTGAACATCATCTATTGGTACAATCTTTGTGGGTTCTCCCACACATTTGCGGAGCATTGAAACATGAAATCCGGATGAACTAATTCAAGCTCGGAAGGCAATTCTAATTCATAGGCTACTTGACCCACCTTGCGGATGATTTTGTACGGTCCAATGTATCGAGGACTTAGCTTTCCTTCTTACCAAATCTCATCATCCCTTTCTTACTCCAAGTGATACTTTCAAGAACACCCAATCATTAACTTGAAATTCTAAATCTCGCGGCGATTATCCGCATAAGATTTTTGGCGACTTTGAAGTCGTCAATAATCGATCTCGGATCACCTTGACTTTTTCTACCGCTGTGGCGAATCAATTCGGGGCCTATTAATTGTACTTCTTCGACATCAAACCATCCAATCGGAGATCTACATTTCCTTCCATATAATGCTTCATACGGAGCTGTCACACCCTTAATCCGATAGGGTATGATGAGCACCCGACCCTTACTTAGGGCCGAGCGAACCCTCTGACTGTCATATTAATCGTAGTCATAATGGACCCTAACCAGATCATGAATGCATAATGAAAAATTTTCGACAAACGAACATACTTTATATCTTTTCAAATCAAACAAAACTTGCGACCGTACAAAATCAGAATATCATGTATAGCAATACGACGCTTATAGAGCCGCTCACAACGGACATCTTATATACATGACTGCGCTCGCAAAGTCTCTAACATAATCGTATACCATAACATATGTATACACCGACTCGAGCACAAAGACGGAGAAAATGGAGCTCGCCCATCTCGCCGGAACACCTTCCGCTAATGTCTTGACTCACACAAGCGTACACACGCAGCATGAACGCAGCCCCCGAAGAAAGGGGTCAAGACGGAGTATGTAATTGAGTATGTAAGGCGTAAAGCATAATGAGCAGCATCAAGCATGAATATAAACATCATGGGATCATAGAACGGATACTGAGGTAAGAGAGTAACCCGTACATGTGAATGCCTTTTTGGCCGGATACCACGTATGCCTGTTTTTTTTTTTTTTAAAAGAAATCTCTTTTCATAGGAATAGAGCTCATATCATGTCGTGTTTTGCCGTAACGTATCATATCATGTCGTATCATAGCGTATCATATCATATCATATCATATCATATCATATCATAGCATATCGTGTCATGTCATAGCATATCGTATCATGCCATAGCATATCGTGTCATGTCATAGCATATCGTGTCATGTCATAGCATATCGTGTCATGTCATAGCATATCGTGTCATGTCATAGCATATCGTGTCATGTCATAGCATATCGTGTCATGTCATAGCACCGAACAACATCGGCTCGCCCACATAGCGCCGAAATACGTCGGCTCGCCCATATATCCCGCGTCCGGCATCCCGCGTCCGGATGATAACGCCAACCGGTGGTAATGAAACATGTTTCCCTTCCCATTTCCCCCATGTATCCCTTTCCCCCCACCCCATGTACATATACATATCTCATATACATATGTTATATAAGCATGCAGGAGGGTCCAAGGAAAATCATATTAAAAGAAAACATGAAACGAAATCATGGACATCATAAACGTTAGTTCATATGCTTGAAATCTTTAGAAAATAGTATCATAACCAAGGAATAAACCTAAAGATCAAGAACTAGTTTAACACTTTCATATTCGTATTAGATTCTTAACTTAAGACTCTTAGTCATGGAAGCATTCTTGCCATATTTATCATAGACATATTCTCATTAGAGTAGTTACAACACTTATCGTTCGATAAACGGAGCAATAAAGAAAATCCGGGAACAGTGGGCCCACCTCGAGTCAAATGAGGTGGCGTACACAATTTACATATGTTACATTTTATGACATCACTTGCGAGAGTTTTAAGGTAGTCGGGTCCTATTTGTGCAAGTCCTAAGTGTTTATACAACCTTTCCAACTATTCATAGAATATTTGATTCAATTCTATTGAATGAAAAAGGGTCAAATTCAATCTTAGATTTCTAGGAATAGGATCGTCCCCGAGGCCCATATCCAAACCTAATACGTCTAAGACATGCCAAAGAAGGAAGGTGAAACCTTACATACCTTTTCCGCCTCTTACGCTGCTCCAAATTCCAGTTCCAAGTTTGCCAAAATCTACAATTTGGTCACATTTACCAAACGTCAATTAGAGCATTTAGAAGTTCAACCTTGACTTCACATTTGTCTACAGAAATTTTGGCAGCATTTCCCCTGTAAATGCGCCATCCCCGAGAGTCTTACTCGGTCCAAATCATCAACAACAATCCGGGAATTTAACCCGGCCAAACTATCAACGACAATTCCAACAATTATTCTAACAACACTACAATATTCATAATGATCCAACACTACCCGCATTCTCCAACTCTAACAAAAGCATTAACCACACATTTCCCTTACTCTAGATTCACAATCCATATTATCAACCATGCATTAGCACTATTACTCATGCAATACAAAAATTCAAGCTAACGTTGCATTAACTTCTCCAACATTCCGATAGCGATTACAACTTCATTTTAAGCCATCAAACCTTCATTTTCCATCATGGATTCCGCAACATAACAACTAAAATATCAAATAGAGTTAATTCACCACAACTTACCAAACCACCCCATCATTCGGCCACCACAACTACATGCATATTTCCATGAATTTTCATCCATTTCTATACATTACAACAACCAACATGCCGCATAAAATTAGTTCATCATCCTTACATACAATAACACATACACGGCCAACATCAACATTCATGACTCAACTTCAACATCCATATTTTCATGGCTTTCATTCATTTCCATACTTCACAACATACACAACTCATCTATAACATATGAAAAATAAGATTGAATCATACTGCTCTTCCATTCATCTTCTCCACGGCTAGAATCCTTCAAGGCCACAACGAGCGATTGATTTGCTTCAACAACTATTCCACGTCGTAGAGGGACTTCTAATTAGCATGGAAACTTAAGGAAAATATTTTTCAAGATCAAATTTTAGGGGCTGGTTCGGCCAGCCCCTCTTGGCCGTTCCCTCTCTTTTCTTTTTTTCTTCTTCTCTTCTCTTGAAATTTCTAGGAGATAAAGGATGAAGTGTGGTCTTCCCTTGACCACCACACACATATATATATAGATATAGAGGCACATGGCCGGTCATGTGCCTCATTTTTTCTCCAATCTTTTTCTCTTTTTTTTTTTTCCCTCCAAATCATTCTTCAAATTTCTAGAAATTTCCAACTGGAAAAGATGACTAATTCCCTTGCCTTGTCATTTTTTTAATAACATGCATTAGCCATCCATGTGGCCATGGCCCACATCCTTGGCCGGCCACATGTGGTGTCACGACCCAACCCCGTAGGCCGTGACTAGCGTCCGACCTGGGCACCCGTACGTACTAAAAGCCCAAAAATAGTAACTCAAATATT
>NW_026723012.1:0-16826 GCF_029784015.1 Lycium ferocissimum | reverse complement strand
TTCCTATTCTTTATCTTTATGTGTTTGTCATATAGAGTCAAAATCTATCCTAAGGTCCCAAATTAGACCAATGGAATTACGTCTCGCTATATTTAAAACTAATAAATAAATGCTTTAATTGACCTCATCTTTTAAGAATTTTAATTTTTCTTTGTTGATTAATAACCTTATCATTAAATAAAATGCGCTTTATAGAAATATCACATATACATTTCAACCTCGAATTTTCAATTATGAAAAAAAATTAGCGAGTCCATTAGTTCACGAATCTTGACAAAATTTTTATCTCTCTAAATAGAAATCAAAATTGAACTATAGGAAAGAAAGAATAAAAACAAAAAAACAAAAAAGGAAGGAAAAAACAAGACATCCCGAATTTCTTTCCACTCCATCTCTCAGCTTTGCCAAAAGTTCATCATCATATTGCTTGGATTTTATCCTTTCCACCATGTCAGACCGTGATGGCATGATTCCCACTAACTCCCCATCTTCAGTTTCATCAAGTCTGACCCCAAGACTAGCAAGTCTTCGAATTTCCCTCCCCATGGGCATGTCGTGTGCACGCAAATAAGCTAACATGCCCATAGACTTCCTACTCAAAGCATCAGCAACCACATTAGCCTTACCAGGATGATACAAAATATTGAAGTCATAATCTTTCAACAACTCCAACCACCTCCTCTGTCTGAGATTCAACTCTCGCTGTTTGAAGATATATTGCAGACTCTTGTGATCAGTAAAAACATCGCAATGCTCACCATACAAATAATGACGCCAAATTTTCAAAGCAAAAACCATAGCAGCCAACTCCAATTCATGAGTCGGGTAATTCTTCCCATGCTTTATCAACTGTCGCGAAGCATAAGCAATCACCTTGCATTCTGCATTAACACACAACCCAAATCAATTCTTGAAGCATCACAATACACCACATATCCGCCAGACCCAGAAGGTAAAGTCAAAATAGGAGCCGAAGTCAATCTTGCCTTAAGCTCTTGGAAACTCTTTTCACAAGCTTCGGACCACTGAAACTTAGCAGTCTTCTGCGTCAACTTAGTCAATGGCGAGGCAATAGATGAAAAACCTTCCACGAACTTTCTGTAGTAATTTGCCAAACCCAAGAAACTACGAATTTCTGTTGCACTAGTGGGTCTAGGCCAATCCTTAACCGCTGAAATTTTCTGAGGGTCTACTTTAATGTCGTCACCAGTCACCACATGACCCAAGAAAGCCACAGACTCAAGCCAGAATTTACACTTAGAGAATTTTGCATAAAGCTCATTCTCCTCAAGTGTTGTCAAAGTTATCCTCAAGTGATTTGCATGATCCTCACAACTTTTAGAATACACTAAAATATCATCAGTGAACACAATAATAAAGCGGTCTAGATGAGGCTTGAACACACGATTCATCAAATCCATGAATGCAGCAGGCGCATTAGTCAACTCAAAGGACATGACTAGAAACTCAAAGTGCCCATAACGAGTACGGAAAGCGGTTTTCGGGATATCCTTTTCCTTTATCTTCAATTGGTGATACCCAGACCTCAGGTCAATTTTTTAAAAGAACTTAGCACCCTGAAGTTGGTCAAATAGATCACCTATCCTAGGCAAAGGATATTTATTCTTAATGGTCATTTTATTAAGTTGACGGTAATCAACACACATCCTAAGGGAACCATCTTTCTTTCTAACAAACAAGACTGGAGCACCCCAAGGTGAGGAGCTCGGTCGGATGAAACCTTTATCCAACAAGTCCTTCAACTGATCCTTTAACTCCCTTAGCTCCGCTGGAGCCATACAATAAGGTGGAATAGAATTAGGTTGGGTGTCAGGAATAACATTAATCCCAAAATCAATAACCCTATAAGGAGGAATACCAGGGAGATCTTCGGGAAACACTTTGGGATAATCACTAACTATGGGAACAGATGCAAATTCAGGTGCTACGGCTTTTGTATCATTAACAGCAACCAAATGGTAAATGTACCCCTTCGTAATCATCTTATGAGCCTTAAGATAGGAAATAAATCTACCCCTTGGCTTAGCAATTTCACCCTCCCACACAATAACAGGCTCCTCGGGAAAGGCGAAGCGAACTAACTTGTGACGACAATCCACATTAGCATAACATGCGGACAACCAGTCCATCCCCATAATTACATCAAAATCCACCATCTCAAGTTTATACAAATCAGCCATGGTCTCACGTCCCTTGATCACAACAACACAATTTCTATACACTCTAGAAGTAATAACAGGAACACCAGAAGGCGTATCAACAGCAAAAGGTTCATACAAAGGTTCAGGTTTCATACCCAAATCAAGAGCAAAATAAGGGGTCACATAGGACAAATTTGAACCCGGATCAATCAATGAGTAAGCATCATGAGAACAGATGGTAAGGATATCTGTAACCATAGCATCAGAAGCCTCAGCTACCTCTCTATGAGTCAGCCCATAAAGTCGAGTTGTCCCTCCACTAGAAGTATTAGCAACTTCTTTCCCCTTGCCTTTGTTACGAGCATTCTGATTATCATTGTTAGCATTACCAGCAGGTTGATTTTTAGTAGATGCAGAAGCAGGCGAATCATTCTTTTAATTATTCATAGCATCCATCTCACGTAGCCACTTTCTACAGTCCCTCTTAAGATGCCCCCTAATACCACAGTGATGACAGATACGATCCTCCCATACAGCGGACCGACTACTACCTTGGGAGAACCTGCTTTGGTTGTTATTCTTCTGACCTTGCCTACCAGAAGGTACACTAGCATTCGAATATGCGCCAGACTGAGCAGGTGCCGAATACCCTTTACTCTGACCTCCCTTATAATTATTACCACTAAAACCACCTGCCGATCGGGCCTTCTTGTTCTGATCTCGATCCACCCTCTCCTCATTTTTCCAACTCTCTTGTTGTTCAGCAAACCCAACCAGAGATGAGAAAGTGCAAGTAGAAGACATAGCCACAACAGCACATGCAGACTTGATACGTGGTACCAAGCCTTTCACAAAACGAGTCAACTTATGTTTTTCAGTCAGAATCATGTATAAAGCATACCTTGACAGATAGGTGAACTCCAAACTATACTCATGAACTAAATTGTTACCCTGCTCTAGCTTTTCAAACTTCGTAGCCATAGCAATTCTTTCCTCATCAGACAGGAACCTTTCCATTAATGCCTCTTCAAATTCAGCCCACGTCGAAGCTAAAGCAGCGTCACCCTCTCCGATTCCCACATCTCAAACCATACGTGAGAAACATCCTTCAACTGATAAGAAGCAAGCCTTACAGCTTCGGAATCCCGGGCATCTATTGCCTTTAATGCCTTGAAGGTCTCATCTAGAAAGTGTTGGGGGTCATCCATCACTCGTGACCCAAAGAACTCTAGTGACTTCAAGTCGAGGAATTGCTTAAGTTTGCCTCCACGGTGAGGTCCCACGCCTCCACGCTGCTGCTGAGCAGCAACCAATGCAATCAACATTTGAATAGCAATTTTCATAGTACCATTCTCAGGTACACCCGCAACAGGAACAGCAGGAGTAGGCGGTGCTTGATTTCCAGCATCATTTCCATTACCAGTATTCGTGCCCCTAAGATTTTGGTTAACTCCCGTAGGATGTCCTCGGTTACCATTTTTGGATCGCATCAGAGCCATTTCTGCAAGGCACGAATTAACGAGCGAATTAGAACGATCCTAAAAGGACTTTAATCTCTACAGCACAATCTAGAATCAGGAAGAATAGGAAACACCTATAAATGTCTTGGGAGTTTCTCGATCATGCAGGTGATCAGGCTGCACAAAGAAAACTCCACTAGACATAACTCCACAGACACCGACAATAATCCTAGGACGTATTTAAACCTAGGCTCTGATACCAAGCTTGTCACACCCCAAAACCTACTCTAGACGTGACCTGCATTCGACGTCATGAACAACCTCGGAAGAACCTAAACAGTGCAATAATAACATTTGAACCCTCCAAGTTCAACATTCGCCTCCAACAGTTTATAAAATAAATGTAACACATCACGAATATATGAATTAAATCAGCGGAAGTCTTTATTCATCCAATACTTAGTCAAACGTAATAATGTGCCCGAGAGTTAAATGATAACTCAAAAACTACCCACAAGAACATATACTATGGAGCTTCTAAGATAAAGGAATAATAGTTTAACTTATCGGGACGCAGCCCAAGAAAAACTAATAATGAATAAACAAATAAATAGGGTGTCCCACGAATGAACGTGTGGGCTCACCAAATCAGCAGCAACAACAAGTCCTTCCTAAGCGCCTGAAGTGTTAAGAACCTGCTCTTCTCTGTTACCTAACATACCATCAAAAACAACAATGGTATGCCTGAGTACTTCATACTCAGTGAGTGCCTCGGGGACAATAGGTAATATGAAAATAAAATATAATAATACATAAAGAAATCGTTAAGAAAAGATAGTATAAAAACGTTTATTCCACTTGTGCTTCTTAATGTGATTTGTTAAACGAGTTTACGAGCCATTTCAAAATCCTAGTTTCAATTATGCTTTAAATCAATCAGGCATAAATACCAATTCCATAATAAAGATGGATATCACAATCGCCCATATGGGCCCAACTCAATATCAACAACACTACGCAATACACCGGAATATGGATTCGCGGTGGCTACTCTTCCTCCTGAATAGCAAGGCCATTAATACACCCCAAGTAGCGAACCGGGAAGTGGCCACTCTTCCCCCCGAATAGCAAGGCAATTAATACACTATGATCTATATGGCTACTCTTCCTCCCAAATAGCAAGACAAAACACAACAACCAGTTTTCATAGCATAGAGGCCAATTCATAATGCATTTGTAAGGTAGCCACATCATCAATTGTCATTAAGGTTCATTATGTCATATCGAAAGAATAAGTCATTCCAATCAATGTTTTGAAAACTTATAACTTCTTTACAAAATATTTCCATGTCCTTATTCATCAATGAGAATGTCATTACCAACTGTTAACCATCATTATTAAGCATCTCTCATAGAGGAAAACATTCATAATATCTTATACATATATAGGGTTTGTTACAATCTTGGTTTAATGTGGGTTTGTCCCCTCACACACATTAACCACCATTTAGACATGAATTAGAGTTCAAGAAATATGAAAAGATTACTTTTCCTTCATTCATTAAAGAATCTTGAATAAAATTTATACTTCAAACAATAGTTTCAAAAAATGATTTTCATTCAAAATAAGTTTTCAAAAGAGAGACATACAAATCATCTTTACAGTAAAAAATAATTTTTAAAAGAGACATACCTTAATATGTTAAATAAAGTTTAACAATTCACTTTTCTAATGAAGCAAACCCTAGCTTGAATCACTTTGGGAAGAATTATGTTGCAAACCCTAGGTTTTGGTCACAAGAATCATGGGTTTGATGTTAGAATAGATTACTAATGTTAGGGATATTCTTACCTTTGATTTGGAGACTTGGAGGAATGATTTTCGACCTTAGGGTTGTTAAGAAAGTGGAGGAATAAACAAAACAAGTGTCTTATTTATATTTTTCTGGTGAAAACGGGCCAAAGAACGCCCCCGAAGGACGGATCGTCCTTCGTGTTTCGGACCGTCCTTTTGTGGAAATTTCCAGAGAGTTTTGGTGATTTTTGAGGCATTACGGTTCCATGTTACGGCCCGTAACACGTGTTACGGTCCATAACGTCTCAATGTAACACAGGCCAAATTTTTAACGAAGATAGGCTTCAGTAAAACGAGCATAACCTTTTGTACATAACTTTACGTGGGATGGGTGACCTACCATTGGAAAGATATTTCAAAGATCTACAACTTTAATCAAGGATATTTTCCCAAATTCACAACACATTTTTATGAAAATCGCCTAGAAGACAGACCTACCAAAACTTTGGCGAATTTAAGAGCCCTTAAGAACTTCACTAGTTGGTTTGACTTCAAAACGACCATCTTCCACCCGAATTCATCAAGAATGTATTCATATAGATATAATATAATCTTAACACTAGATTTTCATACATTCACACCTAGTTCAAGTTTACGGGGTATTTCACTCAATCCCTTTCTCGGAGATTTTGTGACCGAGGACTATCCCTTCCTTCACCATAAAATGGCATTTCTCCTAATTAAGCACAAGATTAGTCTCCTCACATCTCTTCACCATGCGAACCAAATGGTCAAGACACTCATCAAAAGAATCTCCCACAACTGAAAAATTATCCATGAAGACCTCCAAGAAGTCCTCAACCATATCTGAGAAAATCGACATCATACACCGTTGAAAAGTAGCCGGTGCATTACAAAGACCAAACGGCATCCTGCTGAAAGCAAACATCCCATAAGGACACGTGAAAGTAGTATTCTCCTAATCTTCAAGAGCAATATTTTTTTGTTGTAGCCAGAGTACCCATCTAGGAAGCAATAATATGACCTTCCCGCCAACCGATCAAGAATTTGATCAATGAAAGGCATGGGGAAATGGTCCTTACAAGTAGTAGAATTCAACTTTTGATAATCCATACAGACACGCCACCTAGTCATGTCCTTGTAGGAATTAATTCGTTTAGCATTAGGCACCATCGTGATGCCTCTCTCCTTTGGAACACATTGGATTGGGCTCATCTATTTACTATCTGTAATAGGATAAACAACTCCAGCATCTACCCACTTTATAATCTCTTTCTTGTCCACCTCTTGCATGGGTGGGTTCAATCTTCTCTGATGTTTAACACTCGATTTACTATCCTCTTCAAGCTGAATTTTGTGCTCATAAATACCAGACGGAATACACCGAATGTCTGCAATGGTCCACCCAATCGCACGTCTATACTCTCTCAGAATCTCCAACAACCTCTCTGCCTGCTCCTCATTCAACAATGCAGACACAATCATTGACAAAGCACCCATAAATTCATACCTCAGATGTGAAAGAAGCTGCTTAAGCTCAACCTTCGGCGGCTCCTCAATAGATAGTTTTGCTGGAGGTGTCTTTCTATTTACAAGATCAAGGTCAAGATCCTTTAATTGGTAAGAATAGAAACTCAACCCCACAAGAGAATTCACCCTCTCCAGATAACCTTACATATTATCAGCATCGAAGTTTACTAGAATGACTGCTAGAGCCTCACCCAAACACTCTTCCTCTATTTTAAATTCAACAGCTTCATCCACCACATCAATAGAATCATTAACCGAAATGCTTTCATAAGCATTCGGTAACTTCATCCTCTTACTCGCTTGGATAGTAACATCCTTATCGTTGACTCGAAATTTGATTTCATTCTTCTCAGAATCCATAAGAGCCCTTCCTATAGAAAGGAAAGGTCTCCCCAAGATAATAGAAATATCCCTATCAACAACACAATCTAGGATTATAAAATCAGCAGGCAACAAGAATTCACAACCCTAACAAGCACATCATTCACAACTCCAACAGGCCTTTTTATAGATCTACCAACCATTTGCAATCGCATGGTGGTAGGTCTAGGCATTTCCAAACCTGATTGCTTATAGATAAAAAGAGGCATGAGATTTATGCTAGCCCTGTTATCACATAAAGTGTGAGCAAAATCATGCTAACCAACAGAACATGGAATAGTAAAGGCCTTTGGATCCTCCTTCTTCTGAACAATGGTAGTGGATATAATAGAACTAACACGATGAGTCAGACTCACAGTGTCATGCTTGATAGGTCTCTTCTTAGTCAGCCGCTCTTTTAAATATTTGGCAAACCCTAGCATCTCTTAAAAGGCATCAAGAAAAGGGATGTTCATGGAAAGCTGCTTCAACTGATCATAGGCCTCTGACATTTAGCATCTTCGGTCTTCTTTGCCAACCTCTGATGAAAAGGAGGTGTGGTTTTAAATAATTGAGTCAAAGGAGGAAGATCCTCTTTAACTGTTGCCTTGCTAACATCATTACTGCCCTCCTGCTTTTTAGAAATTACTGGAACATAATCAACCTTCTTAACAATAGGAACTTTTGTCTGGACCTCATCCACAATTGTTGGCACATCAAATTGCTCCTCTTTTTCTTCAGTAACTAACTCGAGATTTATCACTTCTTTTTAGCACCTTGGAGTATTTTACCACTCCGAGTACTAATAGCATATACACGGTCTACACCACCTCCCCCATTCTTCAGATCCAGAATAGTGTCACTAAGAAGTCCTCCCTTCTGTGGAGGGTGATGTTCTCTGGAAATATCTCGCATTTGCGACTCGAGCTTCTGAATAGAAGCCGTGTGAGATCCTACTGCTTCTAGCAGCCCATTCAATGTTCTATCTACTTTGTCTTGGTTGGCTAGCACCTTTTCAAGCATGCTCTCCAACTTAGAACTCTCTTGTTCAGTTGACTGACCCTTCGGTGGAATATAGGGATTAGAACTCCTATTTCCAAAGCTATTGTTATTGTTGTAGTTTCCTTGGTTCGAACCACCATAGTTGCTGTTGTAATTACGTTATCTCTATTGAGGTCTCTATTGATTCTGAGTCTGATTTTGATAGCCTCCTTGATAATTCTACCTTCAGTAACCCCCTTGAGAGTTATTAACATAGTTAGCATCCTCATACTGCATACGAGGCCCCTCTTGGTATGGACCCTCTTGAACCTGGTACATTCCCGGACCTTCTTCAACAATATTAACCTTTTTTGCTTCCTTTTCATCAAGTCTCTTGGTCAACAAAGAAATATTGGTTGCTATCTGAGCTAGCATCTGCTGAGTTTCTTGATTCTCCTTCACAATGTTATGGATCATTAGAGCTCCATAGGCTACACTGTCAGTATAAACTGAATGCCATACTTGATTGTGAGTAATAAGCTTATCAAGAAACTGAGTGATTCGAGCATAAGTCTTGTCCATAAAACACCCACCAGTTGCATTATTTGCGGCTGCTTGTGTCAACGGATCTAGCCCTCTATAGAACATCTCGACCAAATATTTTCTGGAAAACCATGATTGAGAGACTTCTGCAAAATACTCCTTGAACCCAAGCTTCAAATAGCTATTCCCCCAGAAGCTGTTTGAAATCATATATCTTGTCACGAATCTCAGCTTTCTTGTTTGGCGGAAACCACTTCTTAAGAAAAATAGCAACAAGCTCTCCCCATGTATGAATAGTGTTGTCGGGGAGCTTCTCAAACCAAAATCTTGCTTCACTGGCTAAAGAGTATTTGAAAACTCTTAGCTGAATAGCATTATCTGGAACAACATTCTGTATATGTTGGGCATACATACCTACGTAGTTCTTCAAATGTTGGTGAGGGTCATCATCGGTAGAGTTCAGAAAATATCCCTCAAGTTTGAGCAGTTGGTACATAGTGGAGTCAATCTTGCAGTTTGCAGCATTAATCCTCGATGGAACAATAGCAAAGGCATATTCCACCTCTTCTAACTTATCTATAAAAACATTCTCCATCTCCACTTTCACTGGTTGGTCTTTTACTTGCACATTCCTATTACCACCTGCTCCATGTCCTCCCATGTTGCTCATGATCACCTGGTTCACAGTAAACAACAGATAGGTTGTGATGGAATAGTAAAGGACTTTAAGTAAAGCACAAAATCTTTAGTAATTTTAAAACCGTATTCTCCGGCAATGGTGCCAAAATTTGATACACTCAAATTACGCCTATTAAATTATGTAAAGCGGACAATGTCAAATAAAGTAACCCAACAAGGTTGGGGTCGAATCCTATATGGAATATGCTGTGAAAAGGTTACTAAAGTCGTATAGTACTTTCTTGCGGTCTAGTTTCGTATTTCGTTAAGTTTGTAGAAGATTAGTTGTTTATGACTAATTGCTAACTAATTACTTTGGATTGTAATATATGGTAAAAGAATCCAAGGTTGTGTCCCCCTTTAGATAAAGTGTATGCTATGGTGATTGATCATGATATACTTCTAATGGATCGTTATAAGAATGCACTTAACCTCTAATTGAATCCTTACGGTTTCCCAACAGTTAAAGATTATTTCTCTTTATGATTTTCCCAAATATAAAAGAGTATATATGAAGGACGGTTATTCGTGTCAAGTAAATTCCTCTTATTCATAAGTGAATTTATTAAACAAGGGTTAAAGCCTTGAGTTCTTTATATTTATTCCTACCAAACCCTACTCACTTTCCCAAGTTAAGTAATGTTTATGGCTTTAATCAATATTTGCAACCATCGATTATGAATGAAGAACAAAGAATAAATAAACCCTAACAATCCATTATGTGTATATCAATCTCAATCCCCAATCACAGAACACCCATCATAGGGTTCACAACCTTAGTAGAGAAATTAGCTACTCATAGTGGAAGAAGAACAATAAGAGATCATATAAATAATAATGCTTAATTTTGATTGATTGCAATTGAAGGAAAGTAATTGCAATTCTTTGTTCTCCAAAAAGCTTCAAAAACTATGAGTATTCAATACTAGGGAATAATAGTGTAAAACTAACAACTGGTCATAAATACAACCCACAGTGAACTATTTATAAGGTTCCAAAAATATAAAATAAAATAATTACAAATAGGTCCCCAACGGCATTATTTATGGTCCGTATCATAAAATACGGACCGTATAAAGTTATACGGTCAAGCATTCTTCAGTGAAAAGTACGATCGCCTTATATGACCCGTATAATATTACACGGTCCGTGAAAGTTGTCCATATTTCTTCATCTTCAAAACGTTACTCTCTTCGCCAGTTGTAGTCACAAAATACGGTTTAAAGTACGGCCCGTATCACAAGATACGCATCCGTAAAATGTGCCTGTAAAACAGCAACTTCGACTTCAACATTCTGCTTCACTATCCATAATTCACGGTCATTACGGTCTGTATAATTATATACAGCCCGTGAAACTTCATAACAGTGCCAAATCATGCAATTTTTGTGCTTTTGTCCTTTAACTCCTCGATTTACCTGAAACACAATAAAACACGTCAAAATGACACATACTTCCTTCCAAACAAGTAAAACATCTCGTAAAAAGGTACCAAATGTGCCATAATTTCACGGCACATCAACGAACACCAAAAGTGTCATGCCCCAAAACCCACCTTAGGTGCAACAGGCATCCAATGCTATGAATAATACCGGAAGTACCTTATAAAATTAATAAATATCTATTCTCTTTCAATAGTCTTTTAATATGTTATATCTCGTATTTTGGTACATTGGGATAATCCGAGTTAGTCATGATAAGTTAAGGACAAGGTTGTAATTTCTTCCGATTTTGTTAAAAGTGCATAAGTTGCATATTCACCTTTAATTGGCATGGAGTGTTAAGGGTAAAATTGGAATAAGGAAAATTTGGGGTCAAAAGTGTATTATGAAAAGTTGGGCATTTCATGAAAATTATGGGCTAGAAATGAAATTTTAGAAACTAATTATTTCATGAAAATGGCCATATGTGGCCATGTGTGGGGTGTGGGCCATGGGCCACATGGCTAAATTATATATGTAGTAAAAGATGACCATTAAGTCATCTTCATCATTCTCCACCCCTTAGAATTTTGTAGAACCTTGGAGAAAAAAAAGGGGGAGGTTCGGCCATGACCAAGGAAAATTGGTGTCCAAGAATTGACCAAGAAAAATTATTTTCTCCTAGCTTTTCTACTAAGTGGAAGGTCCTTATCAACATGGGATAGTTGTTGGAGCAAGCAAACTCTTCTTTCTTGCCAAACACACCTCTAGCCGAATGAAGAAGTGAAGAGGAGAAAGGTAAGATTCCATCTTCTTTCATGTGTTGTGAGTGATTGTACATGTTGTGATATGTGGAAAAGAATGAAATTCATAAAATTGTGGTGTGGAAGTTGTAGCCGTGTACATGTTGCTTTGGTGTAGGAATGATGAATTAATTGTATTTAGCATGTTTGAGTGTGGTTGTAGTGTGTAGAAATGGATGAAAATTTGAGAATTTATATATGTTGATGTTGGCCGTGTAGGGGCTGTTTTTGGCAAGTTATAGCGAACTGATTTTACTTAGTATTTTGGTTGTTGTTGTCATGGATTATGTGATGAGAATGAAGGTATTGAATGATTTAAGTTGAAGTTGTAATTGTTGTGGATTTGGCCGTATATATGTGGTGTTGGTTAAGAATGAAGGACAAATTTTATTTGGTGTTTGGGTTGTTGTGCTGTGGGTTCTATGATGCAAATGAAAGTTTAATGGTTCATATTGAAGTTATAATCGTTTGTGGGTTGTTTTGGAACCTAATGTGATCTTAATATAGTTTCTTGTATTTATGAGATTAATGTTATGAACGTGTGGATTATTGAAGTAGTGGATGAATTTGGAAGAAAGAAATGTATTGTTGTTATTCTTATGGCATTTGGAAGTTTTGGGTAAGGTAGTATAATGGTTGAGTTGTTTTGAATATTGTGTGGATTGTTGGAAGCATTCTTGAATCTTATTTGAATGATCTCGGATTAGTATTTGAGTATGTGGGCGTCGATGTTGGTTTGAACGTATGTAGTCGAATTGAATGAATGGAATGTTGTCGAATTATATGGAAAAGAATTACTAATATTAGAATGCGTTTTGAATTGGTTATCGATGTTGTTTATATGGTTATTGGTATTGTTGTTGAAGAATTGGCCGAGTTAAATTCTCGGGGTGTTGAATTTACAGGGGAAATGCTTTTAAATTTCGTAAATAAAGTGCGAGCTTAGAATTGGGTTAGGGTGCCTATGGCTAATGTTTGGTGTCTAATGACATTGTTGTAGATTTTGAGAAGCCGAGACTTGAGTTTGGATTAGCTTAGGAAGCAAACGAGGTATGTGAAGCTTATCCTTCTTTCCTTTTGGCATGTCCTAGACGCAAGTAAGTTGTGATATGTTATGAGCCTTGGGGGTAGTTCTATTCTTAAAAATCCGAGCATGTTTATGATTCATATTTGCTTCTTGATATTGGCATCCTTAATATGGTCAAGCTATAGACCGTATGTCTTCGATACGATTGGATTTGAAATGCTATGTATACGGTTTGTTCCGAAAGGATCTTATGCCTACAAATATCCGTAACTTTCCTAGACAGAACTGAATTGCTTTGATAAGCTCGTAAAACGATTCTTATTTGTTTCTTGATATTTGTATTCTTAATGTAGTCGAATTAGGGTCTTTATGTCTTTTGTATGACTAAATTTCAAAAGTTGCATAAAAGTTTTGGTTTCAAAAGAGTTTTGTTCCTAAACGATTCTGAAACTACGAACGACCATAACTTTCAAGAAAGGGCTCGGATCCTTTTGATATCTTCGCAAATGATTTCACGATGAGTAATGACTTTAAATTTCATAGGCGGGCCCGGGTTGGGTTGACGCTCATCCGTTGGTCCCGCGACTTTTCTATGTTTGGTTCTAACGACCTATTTTTGAAAGAATTTACTATGACTATCTTTCCGAATTTCCCCCGAGTATGATTACTTATTTATTGGTTGAGTACAAATAAGGATTTTTATGCACATGATTTTGATACGTGACTATGGTTTCTTAAGTTCGGTTTGATATGTTCCCGAGTGATATTCGGAAGAAAATCGATTTGACTCTCGTTTTGGCTTATAAATAACAATCCGTTTTGATTACTCTATCGAGTCTTTGTGAATGTTTGGCATTGCATATGATTTCCCATTCTGCTCGTGCATTCTCGTTATTACCTCTTTCGCCGAGTCCCGGCCGGTATGTTATCGTGCGCACTATTCCAAGTATGATGTGATTCCGAAGTATGATGTGATATGATATATATGATGTGATACGAGTATGATGTGTTCGGAGCTATACAATATTACGAAGTATGATGTGTTTGTGGCGCCGGATGGAGTGGCGACCACGTTACTACATCCGCGGTCCCATTACGGACCGTATGTGATATGATATGATATGTGATGATGCGATGATACGATATGATATGTGATATGATATGTGATAATATGAAGATATGATTTGATTTACCGAGTCCCTCACTAGAGGGTCATACGTATGTTTATGATTATTATATTATTTATGGATCGGGCCGTACGTTCCTCGGCATTATTATATTATATATGGATCGGGCCGTATGTTCCTCGGCATTATCGTATTATTTATGGATTGGGCCGTACGTTCCTCGGCATTCGGTTAATGTCAGCTCATATGATGTGTTTGATTTTTCGTATGTATAAGACAGAAATATCTTTCAAAAGAAAGCGAAGCATTTTGGCATTCTGATTATCCTATTTGTCTTCTGAACCCCTTATGTATGATTTGTATGTCAGATGTAAGTACTTTGGTATTCGGGTTATTATGCTCACGTTCTGTACACCTTACTTCGGTTATGACTTCGTTTTCTGTACTTCCTGCTTTGCATACTCAGTACATATTCCGTACTGACCCCCTTTGGCTGCGTTTCATGCCACGCAGGTACCCACAGATGAGTAGGTGATGTTAGCAGAAGATGTTCCAGCTGGATTGGCGAGCTCCATTTCCTCCGGAGTGCTGCCGAGTCTGAGTGCTTTTGTATGGTACCTGAGATGTTGGTAGAGACTTTGCAGACAGTGTCGTGTGTATGATATGTCAGATTTGTTTTGAAAGCGGCTATATAAGCCGATGTATTGTTGTGCATTATATTACAGATTTCATACGATTGCAGACTTTATTTGATTTGAAAAAGATGAAAAGCATGTTTGTTTTTCGAAAATTTTTCACTATGTGCTTGTCATGTTTTGCGGGCCCAAAAGATGATTATGAGTATTACGAAAGTCAGCGGGTTCGCTCGGCCCTAGGTAAGGGTCGGGTGCCCATCATGCCCTATCGGAAATTAGGGTGTGACATAATATTCATTTAAAACAGTCATTTATGGCTAACTAAAAGCATACTCATACTTATAAAAATCAACGAAAGTCTAATATGAATTAGCAATTATAAGACGTCAACGCCTTAATAAGTCGTGCGAGACTTTCAACACATACCCACAACACAACATCTAATTATGGAGCTTCAAGAAACATAAACAAAGTCTAACACATCGGGACGCAGCCAAGAAATTAAAACAAACATTTAAAACTAGATAGGTAGGGTGTCCCATGAACAAGAGTGTGGGATCACCAATAAATCTGGAAAGCAACGAGTTTTCCTACTCCGTACGCATACCACGAAACTGCTCTTCTTCTTAACCTAAAATACCATAAAACAACAATGGTATCCTTGAGTACTAGGTACTCAGTGAGTATCTCTGGGACAATACTTGATAGAAAAATATATAAGTGTAATTGAAAACAATATTGAGAAACAGTTCAGAGCAAATGATAACATCTCAGGAACATCCAGTATAATTTAGTGATGAAGGAATAATCACTTTGAATCATTAAGACGTTCTCATTAACTTAATTTGTTTCAAAAACTGGTCGAAATCCGAAGATAGAGTAAGCTAGTTACTTTAGTAAAAACACCAATAAAAGAAAATTACACAAAAATATATCAATTTCAACTTATCATACCATTTGTCACGTTATGTCTTCCCACTAATGAACTCAAGATCATCAATAAGCCATTCACAGGCAACCAAAGTATAGCTATATACCAATACAAGCTGATATTAATATAATGAACGGACGACCATATAAAGTTCTCTAAACTGCATAGAAGAACCACATCAGAGCTATCAACTCACGACGGCTACCCTTCCTCCCGAATAACTAGGTAAAGACCACACTGAGGCTACAAACTGTAACGACCCGATTGGTCGTTATAGTGATAATGACCAATTTACCCCTGTTGACCCTTTCCCGAGGTCATCAGGCAAGTTTTGGTGTGAGTTTTGGGAGGTTTGAGCCTTAAAGTGACATTCGTTTGACCTAAAATAGACTTTTGGGCAAACGAACCGTTTTTGAAATTATCAATTCCGAGAAGTTCGGATGGTAATTTATGACTTAATAGTATGTTTGGTTCGGTTCCTAATGAAATTTGGACCATTTTAGAACTTGGGGTGGAAACTTGGATGAGGGCCATTGGGGGGTTAATGTTACACCTCGTAGCTTGGTACGTTGAGATTCGTTAGGTTTTAGCTGTGTAATTGTGAATACTGGAATACCTTCTAGGATATATTAGATTATATGCGCCTACCTTATGATTATGAGTGTTTAAGTTCATATAATAAGCTAGGGAAGGATTGGAGGGCAAGCGGATTAGGGAAGTTAAATTTGTTGGAACTTTGGAGAAAGGATGGGGACAATTTTGGTCCAAATTGGAGAAAGAATATTTGTTAGCATATGAGGACTTTTGAGGTAAAGCAAAAGCCTAAATTGAAGTTCTGAAAGTCTAGTTTCAAACGCAACAAATCGCGCATCAATCTGACATCGGAATCAAATATTATGGTCATTTTAGGACAGACTGCCAGGGCAGGGAATAGCCCTATGAGAATGCGCCTCGGAGTGGAGCAAACGCGCAGAGGAGCAGGCAGCAACTCAGCGCGAACGCGCCCCAAGGTGGCGCGAACGTGCTGAGTAAATTCTAGGTCAGTGCAACCTGACTCTAGAACATTATAAAAGGGGGCTAACCCCCTCATTTGTCATCAAAACACCCCTCCAGACCTCCCAAATATTCTGGAAATTTCCCCCAACCTCCAACCATCAAATTTTAGCCCTAATCAAGTATAATCCCCAGATTCTGGTCCCAATAGCATATAGTTGCAATTATAAAATCGTATTGTGGCGAGTCTTGGTTTGAATTCAAGGGGGAAAGTGATGATATTGAGGTTCTAGAGGTAAGGTATGAATCTTCCTTATTGATATTGATTTAGGTGTATTTATGGAGATAAAGTTATTAAG
>NW_026723011.1:0-12914 GCF_029784015.1 Lycium ferocissimum | reverse complement strand
CTTTCTTTCCATTTTAACACCGTTTCCACAACTCTTTCATCATGTACACTCTACTCGTATGCTCAACTTACACCACCCTATACTTCAAACTCCCTAAATCCTCTGTAACTCCTCCTACATCCACCTTTATCCCCGTCAATTCCTTAAGGATCATGGCAATCGAACTAAAAAGGGACATCAGGTCCTCCCTTTCTTGGGATTGTTCGCCAAGATTAGACATTAGTACCTGTAAAACTAGCAAACAACGATAGTATCAAAAGCTCCTCATGTCACTCGTATTTGCAGTCAAGCCTAACCTCACTCTCGTGTTCTTGCGAAGTTGGCAACGAATTGCTTCTCCAAATCAATTCGCAAGGTTGCTAATTCTTTGTGGAAGAATAGATTCTTGTTAATTGAAAGATGGAAAACTCGATTATACTAATGGATGGTGATACGATCCTACTTGGCACACCTCATTTCAAGACTTACATCCAAGGCCAAGATATGGAACTTCAAGCTCTACAAGCGGCATGGATGATAAGGATGGCGTTGAAGGCCTTTGGAGGCCCATACAAGCCCCACAATAAGGCATATGATGTGTGGGAGGTGGCTTGGGCGAGGCTTGAAGAAGAAGCTACTAGAAAAGGGACAAAATGCGCAAAGTGGCCAAACGTGCAAATAGGGACATTTCTGCAAATTGGCTACATGTGCAAACTTGGACAAGGTCGGGAGTTGGCTATTTGTGCAAAAAGGTTATGCTTGCAAGAAGGCCATGCATGCAAGGTTGATTAGAGGGCCATCTATGCAAGGAGGGTCGTGTTTGGCCATTGAAGGCCAATTTTGAATTAAAGACTACACTAAGAAGACTAGCCAAACAAGGCCCTTACTTCATTAAGGGTAGTATTGTAATTGCCATTAGTCTTCTTTACTTAGCTTGTATATATAGCTTGTCTTTCATTTCATTACTTAGATTTTAGATTGGATGAATTATGTATTGAATACTCTAAAGAGTGATAATTTGTTTAGGGTTAGCTTAGTTAATGGTGGATTCCATTGTTGGTCTTGAACCATTTTTCCATTGATTTCATGAAGGGTTGTTCATTTGTGGATTTCAATTGAATTTCCTTGCCTTGATTTCAAATAGCATAGGTTCTTTGAATTGAATCAAATTGAGAGGTCTAGGTTTCATATACTTAGGTTTGCTCATAGGTTCATTATTCATTGGGTCTTGCTTTTATCCTCTATTTCTCATCTCCTTTCTTCAATTCTCATCCCCAATTTCTCGTTATCTTTAATTCCGCGTTTTTGTGATTGATTTGGTGTTTTCCCCAAATCGATTCGTATCATTTGGTATCAGAGCATAGGCTAAGAGATTGTTCTTACAATTTCTAATCCTAGGCTCAAATTTGAAAATAAAAAAAAAAAAAAAAACCGAAAATTTGTTGTAGTTTTTTAGTGGATTTGAGGTCAAATTTGAGTTCCTTGATATTAAAAATCCCTAGGTTTCAAATTTCGTGGCATTTAAAGGTGTTTTGAAGATTCTACCATTGTTGAAGCTTGAAGGTTTGAAACTTGAAAGTGGGTCTTGGTGATTGAAGGAGAAATTGGCTTCAATTGGTGTTGGGCTTTGTTCTCTTAGTCGAGGGAAGCTTAGATCCGGATTTTGGTGCAAAAACAAGTTGATTTGAAGATAATTTAAAAATTGGGTGTTCTTTATGTTCTTGAGCATCTTCATATCTTCATAGGTGTTCTTGTAAAGTTTAGAAACTAACAAAGTGGGTTTAGTGATTCGAGTTTATTTGGAGCTAATTTTGTTGGGGTTTGTTCTCCTAGTTAAGAGGAGTTAAATTTGAAATTTTGAGAGAAAAATAAGTTGATTTGGGCATAGATTGAGTTTTGGGTGTTCTTGGTGTTCATAAGCATCTTCATATCTTCATAGTGAGGAAGAAGACCAAAAGGAGTGTTTGATCCAAATATCAACTCAAAAGAGTGAAAAAGGTGTTTGTGTGGGCCCAAGTCAAGTCCCAAATAAATAAATAAAAAAATCAGAAATATTTAATCCAATATTCTGATTTTTCAAAAAAAAAAAAAAAAAGGCCACGTCAGCCGCCACGTCATCGATGACGTCATCATCTGACGCGCCGCGACGCGCGCGCGTGGGGTCCAAATTCAGAGAGTGGGAGTTTTGACACTTAGAAAAAAATTTTCTAAGTGTTGGCAGATTTTGGTCCAACTTTGAGAGGGCATATCTTTGTGTGTATAAGGAGTTACGGGACCCACAATATATCAAAATTCAAGTTCGGAGAGTCTACTTTCCGAATCAACAAGCCGTTCATCAACCAGAGGTCTGTAGAAAAAGTTATAGGCGTTATAAAAATATGCTGCAAGCTGTTCCGAATTTCTAAGTGTTGGTCAAAACTTCCAAAAATTTGTCTAAGTTTTTGGCTAAGGTTTGCTCACTTCTTCTTCTCATTTCTTTGATTCTCCTAGCTAATTAACAACTAGTAATTGATCCTTACTTGGTTGTTAACTAGTTCTTGAGTCCGATTCTTTCGTGCCAATTCTTTTCAAGCTTTTCTCATTTTAATATCGTTGAATCTTCTTGGCTCAAGTTCTTTTGTTTTATCGAGTCGTCCGTCTTTCGATTAACAAGAATATATTCCTCCACAAAGGTTAGAAATCTTGTGAATTGATTTGGATTAAAAGGGTTCTTGACCAACCTTGGAAGAAGCTTAGGTTGAGAGGTAAGTTTGAGTGCAAACACGAGTGACGTGAGGAGCTTTTGCTACTAATCTTGTTTGCTCGTTTTGTAGGTACACGAAGAGAGACATAAGGAGAAGGAGATATAAGGATGTCATCCATATCTTCCGAGTCTTGTGGAGATGATTTTGAAGGTTATGCCTCTAGCAACGGAGGGTATGACTATGATGTATATGGGGGCTATGAGGAGATAACATGGGATATGAGCATCACTATTCTTACAATGAATGTGATGGTGATGGTGCTTATGAGTTGTATGAGGAACATGGTCGATATGATCATAACTCGTACGAGGGTGAAGAATACTACTCCGAGGGCAATTGCGAGGCAACACCTCGCGAAGCTTATGAAGAAGGGAGTAGATGGGTATGATGAAGAGTCCTATGGTGGATACGAGCATGAAGAGTCTCATCCTACACACCATGGACATGGGGGTGAATTGAGGTATGCTCCTTCCTCACACTTTCGATATGAACCAATTGGTGGGAACTTGCAAGAATGGGAAGAATGTGGTGATGATGAGCCTATTGACTATGCACTTTGTGGTGAGTATGCTTGTGAAGATAATGGGCTTGCATATAATTCTTATGAGGGGTCTTCTAATAGATATTCACGTGCATCGCCTTGTGATACTTCCTATTCCAAGCAAAATGGTATAAGTGTGTGGATTGGTTCGAGTAGGAGTAGTCCAAGGAGGAGAAGAGATTATACATTTCCTAATCCAAGAAACACAATGAAATATGATTCTTACCCTAAGCCGAGGTGCCATGTTCTCAATATGGTTATGGTGTGGAGGGTAGGAGGAGAGAAGTGTTGACGGGGAGGTGACCAACTTGTTGGTTATGGAAGTTCTTATGACGACTACTCAAGTCCGACATCTTATCCTAGTCCCAAGGTTATAACGACTAATCAACAAAGTCGGATTCAGAGATGGGAGATATGCCATCCATAGCAAGCTCATTGGCTATGATCATGAATCAAATATCGAGCTTGACATCGAAAATGAAAGGTATAGGTGGAGAGATGAAAAGTGTGGATGGGAAGTTGAAGGGTATGGATGAACGGATGGAACGCATATGCAAGGTGCAACGAATGAAGATAGAGAAGTCTAAGCCTTGTAAAGCGGAAGAGAGGAGTGAAGCGGAGGGTTCCCTTAACCCTTCTAAAGAAATACTTGACACTTGTCCCAACTCCAATGAAATTGAGAGAGAAAAGATTGAGAGGAGTAAGGGGAGCAAAAGTGACGACTCTAGAGAGGAAAAAGGAGAGGATGTGAGGAGTGATGTAAGAGAGTTGTCACAAACTCTATCTAACCCTTGTAACTTTTCTTTCTTTTCTAGTGGTCTTATTGATAGTGCAGGTATTCTTGGAAGCAAACCGAATGTTGAGCCTCAAAATTTAAAAGTTCAAGAGGTAGTGGAGAGCTTCCCGAAAGAGCAAAATGGGCTCCCAAGTTGAGAACCATGGTAAAAAGATACTTTGTGTGCACTTCAAGGTAAAATAGCTAATCTTGACACTCCAATTCTTGTGAATGAGCATGTTGACTTGAGTGTGAGTGATAGCTTAGCCTTATGTGAGCTTAATGAGTCTTTACCTTGTGATGTGCCTAGTGCTAGAATGACAATTGACAATGTAGTTGAAATGGATGGGTCCAACACTAGTTGATCCTATTGATGACTATCTTGACTCTTCTCTTGAGTTCAAGTTGTGTCCACCTAGTGTTGATCCTCTTAGTTTGCATGTTAGTACATTGTCATATGAGATGTTAGGACACCCACTAGTTGATCCTAGCGATGACCGAATTGATTCGTCTAGCAAGATCAATTTGCGTCCAACTAGTAGTGTGGTTGCTTGTGTTGATCAATTTGTTTGCTATGAAAATCCACTATTTGAGGAACCTTGTGATGTGCTTAATGACCCTCAATTTAGTGATGATATTGGTACAATTGATCATTTGCCTAGTCGTGTGCATGAAAGTATTGTGGAAAGTGACCGTTGTCTTTATGAGAGTGGAATTGCATGCTTTGATATTTCAATGATAATTGATCCTTCTCTTTATAGATAATGCGTTATTTGATATTGACATGACTATTGGGAATGATGAACCTAGTGGATGTTTGGTAATGTTGAGCATTTGGTCTCTTTTGGAGGCTATAATGTGATATGTAACCCAATATGGAGTGATGACACTCTTTCCCATGATGGAGATCCTCCTTTCAAGGATTGTGATCCATTTGTGGGAAGGAAAGTGTTACAAAGGAAGGTGATTCTTGTCTAGAAATTACAAATTCTTCCTTTCATGTTCAACTTCATAATAGCCTATTGAATGATCTTATTCTTGAACCTAATAGTGAAGCTACATTGGAGAATGACATGGATGAAGAAGTTATCTTAAGTGATACCTTTCTTTATTACTTATTTGCATATGATGATGCTCTTATATGTGTTGGGGGCATCTTATGTTGAGGAAGGTACTTGTGGGGTAGTTGGTTGTTTTATTGACCCTAATAGGTGGCTATACTTCCCATTTGACCCGGTGTTACCTTGTTGGATTTAGGAACACCTTATTTGGAAAATGAGTTCCCATGGTACGTCTTGTCAAATAGAACCAATGTAGTATTACATGCTTCGTATTTTGCATCCATTGGTTTTATTACTCTATTCTCATGTCATGAACCTCGGAGGAATCAACTTCTTGATACCTCATGTGTGCACTTGATAGTCATGATTGCTATTGATGTGTGGTTGTACCACAAATTTGTCCATCCTTGGCATGTATGTGTGGTTATTACTTTGTGTGCTAACCCTCAATCCTTGAGGAGTATGTTTTCGTATGTCTTCCCTTGGGTTTGCTAGGTTCGGATTCGAGGACGAATCCTTTTGAAGAAGGGGAGGATGATACGATCCTACTTGGCACACCTCATTTCAAGACTTACATCCAAGGCCAAGATATGGAACTTCAAGCTCTACAAGCGGCATGGATGATAAGGATGGCGTTGAAGGCCTTTGGAGGCCCGTACAAGCCCCACAATAAGGCCTATGATGTGTGGGAGGTGGCTTGGGCGAGGCTTGAAGAAGAAGCTACTAGAAAAGGGACAAAATGCGCAAAGTGGCAAAACGTGCAAATAGGGACATTTCGCAAATTGGCTACATGTGCAAACTTGGACAAGGTCGGGAGTTGGCTATTTGTGCAAAAAAGGTTATGCTTGCAAGAAGGCCATGCATGCAAGGTTGATTAGAGGGCCATCTATGCAAGGAGGGGCGTGTTTGGCCATTGAAGGCCAATTCTTGAATTAAAGACTACACTAAGAAGACTAGCCAAACAAGGCCCTTACTTCATTAAGGGTAGTATTGTAATTGCCTATTAGTCTTCTTTACTTAGCTTGTATATATAGCTTGTCTTTCATTTCATTACTTAGATTTTAGATTGGATGAATTATGTATTGAATACTCTAAAGAGTGATAATTTGTTTAGGGTTAGCTTAGTTAATGGTGGATTCCATTGTTGGTCTTGAACCATTTTTCCATTGATTTCATGAAGGGTTGTTCATTTGTGGATTTCAATTGAATTTCCCTTGCCTTGATTTCAAATAGCATAGGTTCTTTGAATTGAATCAAATTGAGAGGGTCTAGGTTTCATATACTTAGGTTTGCTCATAGGTTCATTATTCATTGGGTCTTGCTTTTATCCTCTATTTCTCATCTCCTTTCTTCAATTCTCATCCCCAATTTCTCGTTATCTTTAATTCCGCGTTTTTGTGATTGATTTGGTGTTTTCCCCAAATTGATTCGTATCAGACGGAGCCAAAGAAGTTTCAACGAGGTTAAAACGAGAAAAGCTTGAAAGTAATTAGCACGAAATAAAATGCGGACACAAGAACTAGTAAACACAAATAGGAACAACTACCAAATGCATACTAGTTGAGAGACACAAGAACGAAATAAAATTTTGAGGTCAATTGTGTGATAACTTGAAAACGCAGTCTTGAAGCCCCAATTGATCCAAAGGTATCACTTTAAAACAACTAAATTTTTTTTTTTTTTGGCTCCCTACTTAAGAAATAGGGACACAAACCAACCAACAGTCAAGGCTCAAGAAACTTTCGAAAATTGAAGTGAGATCAAATGAGATTTTGAGGCTTGATATAATACCCGAAATACGGTTGGACTTCTGAAATTATACGGTCCGTAAAAGTTATACGATTCGTAATACTAGGCTGTATCTCCAAAATAGAATGTTAACAATTTTTCGCCCAAATTATGGTGGATGAAATACAGGGAGTCAATATTTGTACAGTCCGTATTATTGGACCATATCTCCTAAACAGTGAGCTCAAAATTTCATCTTCAAGATACAGTGGAGCTTGTACGGGGCGTAGAAAACTATATGGTCCGTAAGCTTGGACCGTATGTAGCTTCAATGAATCACGAATTGTACCTTGTTTTCCCGAATTTCTGGCTTTGTTGACTTGTTTGGGCCCACACAATCTAGTATTTTTCTTTTCGGGCTAGAAAAACACCTTTTAACGACTTTGGTTGGAAAATTTTGGATCAAACATCCTCTTTTTGCTCCTTCTTCCTTATGAATCTATGAAGACCCTCAAGAACACCAAGAACATTCAAATTATCAACCCTTTCAATTTCAACTCCAATTGCTCCCAAATTTAAGATCAAGCTTCCTTTCAACAAGAAGAACAAACCCCACTCAAATTAAGTCCAATTGAACACTAAATGTTGAAGACCCACTTGCTTGTTCTTAAGTTCTTCAAAAGCTTCAAGTTCAACAATGGTGGTTGAACCAAAACTTCTCCAAATGCTTTCAAACATTAGATCTTGATATATTTGACCCCTAGGAACTCAAATCTACACTTGGAAATGCCCAAATCCAACAACAAATGAATTTTTATGCAAATTTTTGAAATTTTCAGATTTTTTGTTTTCCTAAAGAAGAAGAACCTAGGATTAAGAATTGTAGCGAGATAATCCTTTAGTTTAAGCTCTGATACCAAATGATACAATTCCTAAAGTGAACCTTGAAGAGTCGAAATCACAAGACAAAGCGGGAAGTGAAAGATAGAAGCAAGACCCGATTAGTATAAGGTTTTATGGGCAAACTTGGACTTGATACCAAATCTTCCCAAATTAAATCCTATTCAAAAAAACCTATACTATTTGAATTTCAAAATTGAAGACTCAAATAAAATCCACAAATGAGCAAACTCTATATGAAAATCAAGGGAAATGGTTCATCAACAACTAAGAAATCACACTCTTAGATTTAACTACTCAACTAAACAAACTATCTCAAGATATGTTTTTCATCAAACAAACTGAGGCTCCTATTTGTAGTTTTCCTTTTACAACTAAGGCCAAAAAGACCTTGCAAACATGGCCCAAAAGTAATCTTGCGAATATAGCCACAAACAGGCTCTTCCCCACAAATCCGCATCTAGCCACTTCTTGTGACCTCCATCCTCTTGCCTTCATCTTTATCTTCGCTCCAAGCTATTATCCACACATTATACACCCTTGTGTGTCCTTCAAGTGCCTCAAACACTTCTCTTTACATGAACATAGCTTGCAAGACTTGGAGGCTACGAGTGAACGGCCTTGAATGAGTTGTGCCCTTTAGTATCGTATCACTTAAGCCTATTTTCTTTAGGAAAACAAGTTTCTTAAAAATGAGGAAAATAACTTTCCTAATGAAAGTAGAAAAAAAAAAAAAACAAGTCCCACAAGTGTCAATCCACCAACGACCCACCCCACGCACCACACCACCACCCAACTCACGCCCCACCCCCCAAACCCCCTTTTAAAAAATAATTTTTAAAAAAAAAAAACTGATTTTTTTTTTGGTTTTCTACACCCCCCTCCCCCTGACCCAACCCCCAACAACTGTCCAAAATAATTTATTTATTTTTTAAAAAGTTTTAAGAGTTTTTTAATGGTTTTTCACCCCACCCACCCCTTTGCGACCCCACACCCCACCACCCCCTCCAATTTTTTTTTTTTAAAAGCATCTTTCGTTTTTATACACCACCCACCCCTCCCCGGCGACCCCATACTCCCTCCCAAATTTTCTACTTCATAAATAAAATGTTTATAAAAAATAGGAAATTTGCATCGTTGAATTTGGTGTGGGGCCGGTTGTGGTTGGGGGCAAAGGGGCGGGATGGGGGTAAGAAAAAATTTCTCACTTTTTATAAAATTTTTAGAAATGTAAAATAAAATATATGAAATAGAAAATTTGAGAGGGGTGGGGGGGGGGGGGGGGGGGGGGGGGGACAGGTGGTGTAGGGTGGGTTGTGGTGTGGGGTAGGGGTAGGGGTGGGTGAAGATGAAATGTGTTCGGGGTAGTGGTCGGGTAGGTGGGATTTGGTTGGTGATAGGTGGGGTGGGTGGTGGAGGATTGGTGCTTGGGGTGGGTGGTGGGTGGTGAGTAGAAAAGTTGCTTTTAACGAGGGGAAATTCGATCTTTAAAAACCCAAATCCAGTCGTTATAAGTCAATAACGACCGAAAAAAATCGGTCGTCACCGGTCATTTGAAGCTCTGTCGTTAAAAGTTTACGACCGGATCTCAAATCGGTCATTAAAGATTCCTTAGCGACGTGTAAAATTCCAGACGTTATACTTCCTTTGTAACGACCTAATTTTCCTGTCGTTGATTTGTTTTCCGGTAGTTAAAACACTTTAGAGACCTCAACAAATTCTATCATTAATGACCAAATTTCCCTTCGTTAATGCCTATTTAACAACCTAACAATCCCGTCGTGATAGAGGCATAAAGATCGTAATAATTAATATATATTTTCCTGTGACTTTAATTAGTAATCTTTCTTTCATTTTTTTTTAAATTACCACTATGTATCCTTAGTGGAGGATATTTTATTAATAAAATATTAAAGCAAGAGAACAAAAACATTCAGAGATAGTGAAAAGACAACAAAATGAAAATAGAAAATCCTCTCTCCTCTTCCGCCTATATTAGGAGAGTTCTCAAATTCCGTCAACTTGCCTGAGCAGTCACCGGAGTCTTCACCTAGAGGACTGTAAGTTGATTTCTCTGCTGCGGAAACACTCCTTCGCACCCCTGAGCTCTCACCGGATGTCGTGGTTCCTTCACCGTGGAGTTGAATCTCAAAGTAAATCAACTTTCTTCCTTTTAGGTAAACACTTAATCTGAGGTCTTCCTTCTAATTTAAGCTTCCAAGATTGAGAATCGAGTAGATCTGTAGCCAACTAGAAAACCCCAATTCATAGGAGACTTTGTTATACTGTTGTAGATCTGCTACTCTTTGTTGTACTCTTGTGTATGTTGGTTGGGTTGTCTTTAATGTTAAAATCCCCTCTTAACATGAATCTGAGAGGGGATTTCCTTATCAATCAGGATGGATCCCTATCTCTCTTAACTGTAACCCTTCCTTGTCTGTAGCTCTAGAATATGTATGATTGTACTACATCATTTGTTTCCCATATTTTTGTAAGTCTTCAATGGAATGAGCTAATGCTAATACCACCATTAAAAGTCTTACCAATCCATGAGATTCAAATTCAGATAGATACATCATTGCATCCACGATTCTTAGCATCACAAATTCTAAGATTAGGAACCTGATGCTTGTCTAGATTTAATATCTTCCTTCACGCACTAGGCAGGTCAGAAAATATTGAAAAACTAGATATACCTGCAAAATCAAAAGCTAAGTTAGATAAAAAAAATCAGCCAGTGAATTGCCTTCCCTGAAGACATGATGTATTATCACATTTAAATTCTCCATCAACTTCCTTATCCTTTCCACTTATGTGATAATACACCAGGGAACCTTCCACACACCATCCACTACCTTCTTCATCATCAAAGAGTCTGTCTCAATAATCAATGGATGTAAATTATGAAGTACACAATACTTTAATCCTTCTAAGATGCCACTAGCCTCTGCTACAACATTTTTATTGAACCCAATCTTCTTACACTGAGCATAAACCAGATTCCCATTCCAACCTCTCACACATAAGCTATAAGTGCTAGGACCAGGATTTCCTCTAGAAGCCCCATCAGTGTCATTTATACCACAATTCTTCAAGTAGTTTCCATGAGATAATCTTAGAAATTATAACAGGCTTATAATTTTCTAGGAAACTAACCAAATCAGTCCATAAGAATGGGATATTCTTAAGCCAAGGAAACCTCACCCTTGCCAAGTAGTGTAAATTAATGTTAATCTTGTGTACTACCCTCTTAAAACTCACCCTGCCTCCATGTTTAATAGCATTTCTTCTCTTCCACAATTGCCAAGTGATCATAATTGGTACATCATGTAGGATTGGTTTGAACTTCTCTGCACAATCAATTTTCCACCATGTTCTAACAACTTGATGAAGCTGGACAAAATTCAGTTGAATTCCTACTGCCTGTTTAAATACTTTTCAAACCTCTGAAGCAAATTGCCCTATCAAGAATAAGTGCTGCATGGTCTCCTGTTCAGGTTGGTGCAACAATAGCAGCTAGATACTATAGAGATATGCATTCTTTTCAAATTATCATCAGTAGGAATCTTATGCTTCCATAGCCTCCAAAAAAAGAATGAGATCTTAAAAGGTACACCTTTAATCCATATTTTTTTAAAGTCATCTTGTTCCTGATCCCTGTGTCTTATAATGTTCCAAGCATTGTTAACTGTAAATTTTCCATAGCTTGTTGGAATCCACCTAGGTCTATCCCAAGTCCCAATCAGCTGATCAATAGATATTTCAGACCTAATATGATCCACAATGTCTGCTGGAAAAGAGAGTTGTAATAATGGTTCATTCTAATGTCCATCCTATACTAAATCAATCACATCCACCAATTCTTTATTGAGTGGGTCATCAATAGGTACCAAATAGTGTAAAGCACCCAATTTGGTCCAATTATCATATCACACACTAATCCTCCTTTAATATCCCACCAGATCTCATGTTCTATTGATTCCCTTACTTCAAGCATCTTCTTCCATACTTGTGTTCCTCCTTTCCATTGTACCAAAGTAGGAATGATTTTCTTGCAATAATCATTCCATATGTAGTTGGTCCATAATGTTACTGAAGTTCTGAACCTCCACTATAACTTTCCAAACAAAGCATTAGACACATCAAATGTCACGACCCAGCCCCGTAGGCCATGACTAGTGCCCGAGCTGGACACTCGTATACACACCTGTTAACTATAATCAATCCAAACTAAACGTAATATGGAAATTCATAGAAACATCATGTCGTCTCATATCTGTCACATATATATATACCAAGGCAACCTGTCTCCTGTGGAGTCACAACTACCAACAGATAAGATCGTACCCGAGCCGGCAAGGCTATCACAACATGTGGGAACGTCCCAACCATACACATACGAAAGCCGACAAGGCTGCCACTATATTTAACATCCCAAAACATATATATATATATATATATATATACACGAGCCGACAAGGCTGCCACTATGGAAGGGAATGTCCCAAAACATCAGTCATACTAACACAGCTGGACAACATATATATACAACCCACACATATGTCTACGCAGACCTCAAGAGTATCAGCTTGTAACATATGACGGGACGAGGCCCCCGCCGTACCCCCGATGAACATATATATACATCAAAAGGTTCTGTACCAAAAATCTAGGCTCCGGGACAATGGAGCACTCCAAGATAGCCGAATAGAAATCCTAAGCCGGCGGATCACTTGAAGCGAGAATCCGTACCGCGGGCATGAAACGCCCGAAAGAAAGTGGGGTCGAGACGAGATACTGTGGAGTATATAAAGCATGAAATACATTAAGGAAAATCATAAGCGAAGTAGAGATTTCAGGGAGACAAGTATGATAATCAAGGAATCAACATGCATTCGTGCCTTATGAAATAAAATCATGCATGACTATATCATATATCATATCCGGCCCATTATGGACTCGGTGAATCATCATATACATGTACATCATATTCAGCCCATCATGGGCTCGCCGTCATCATCACATCATCATATCATCATATCATCATATATATATATATATATATCCGTACCGCCCTCTGTGAGGGGACTCGGTGAACAATGTAGTGAAGCCGTGCACGAATACATACCCGGCCCGGACTCGATGAAAGATGTAATAACGATGCAGGCGGTAGTGAGTAACCATAT
>NW_026723010.1:0-6746 GCF_029784015.1 Lycium ferocissimum | reverse complement strand
CCCTTCTTGTTGATGCGTGTTGTCTACATGCTTCTATATTGATTTTGATCATGCTTTACATTCGAATTCCTCGCGTCCTTTTGTGGACGGCGTCTGCCGCCGAGTGCACGGGAGCAGGACTTGACCCATAGCCGCTTATTCGAGAGGTCGCACGGCGAGCTCGGGTTTCTTCGGGCAGCCGAGCTTTTGGTACTCATTCTTTTGTGTGCATAATTATGGGCATAGCGGGGTCTGTCCGCTCGTATGATATGTCATACTCTGTGGCTCGTAGTCACGTGTATGGGGATAGATGTGTCTGGCCTTGTCGGCCTATTTTCTTCTGTATATCATTTTGCTGGCCTCGACGGCCCATGTACGTTGTTGTGGCACAGACGCCCGTGATATGATATATGATGATCGTCGTCCAATGGGACGATTATGGTGTATGACTAGAATGCATGAAATGATTATGGCTCACCTAGATGTTATGTAGGTGTATGCGAAGGGGTGTCCGGGGGTAGCACCCGGGGTCGCGGTCCCCTAGTCGGTCGTGACATCCTTAATGTGGTAGTACATGGTCCTTATGTCTTTGGTATGATTGGGATTTCAAAATGTTGCATAAACGGTTTTGTTCCTAAAGGATCCTATGTATAAAAATGCCCGTATCTTTCATAGACGGAACTGGATTGCTTTGATATGCTCGCAAATGATTCTATAACGTATAATGACTTTAACTTTCATGGGCGGGCCCGGATTGGTTGATGCATATCCGTGGTTCCCGAGATTTTCCTTTGTATAGTCCTAACGACTTGTTTTTGAAAGAACTTAACATGATTTCCGTTTTAACTCTCGAGCGTCGACTATCTACTTATCTATCGAGTCTTAAAGATGATTTATGTGCATATGGTTTCTCACTACTCTGCTCGTGCATGCCTCAATGCATCTTTCACTGAGTCCCGGGCCAGGACACGCATTCGTGCACATTCCACTGCATTATTCACCGAGTCCCTCACTAGAGGGCCGGGACACGCTATATATATGTATATGATGATGTGATGATACGGGCATAGCGGTCAGGATGGCATATGATGATTATTCACCGAGTCCCTCACTAGAGGGCCGGGACACGCTATATGTACATGTATATGATGATTTTACTTACCGAGTCCCTCACTAGAGGGCCGGGACACGCTATGCATGCATATTTACATGATGACTATTTACTTATGTCACTCAGTCCCATAATGATTTGAATATGATATTGACACGCATGATTTATGTCTTAAAGGCAAGCCTTATGATTTTCTGTACTCCTTATTTCAGTTTGATCCTCATATCTTGTATTCCATGCTTTACATACTCGGAACATATTTCGTACCGACCCCTTTCTTCGGGATGCGTTTCATGCCCGCGGTACATATACACGATTTGGTGACCCGCCGCTTAGGATTCCTATCGAGTCGTCTTGGAGAGCTCCGTTCGAGCCCGTATTTCGGTACGTACTCTTTTGTTGTATCTATATGTCTATTCGGGGGTACGGCGGGGGTCCCGTCATATGATTCGTTGTTACGTTTAGAGGTCTGTAGACATCTGCGTGGGTTGTGGGTAGTCACTGTTCAGTTTTGCTGGTGTTCTGAATGTTCCCCAGGCTTATGTACGATATGTATATATGTGTACGCGACGCCGTGCCTTTTGTATGTTTAAGTTATTATTATGTTTGCTATGGTATGTTTACTGATGAAAGATGTGTACGAGTGCCCAGCTCGGGCACTTGTCATGGCCTACGGGGTTGGGTCATGACAGAAGTGGTATCAGAGCGGTTCGTCCTCGGAATGTCTACAGACCGTGTCTAGTAGAGTCCTGTTTATCGGTGTGTTGTGCACGTCTATAAACGGAGGCTACGAGACATTTAGGATGTTTTCTTTCTTTACGATCTTAGATCGTGCGATAGTAGCATATTACAGGGATGACTCCTCCCTAACGAATTGTTGTGTTTTTAGCGATGCCTCCGAGGAACGCAACAGCTGCCCAGAAGGGCAAGTCAGCAGCAGCTGCAGAGACTAGCCAGGCCCGGAGAGTTGCCAGGGCCCTGTCCCGTCATATGATTCTGTTGTTACGTTTAGAGGTCTGTAGACATATGCGTGGGTTGTGGGTATTCACTGTTCAGTTGTGCTGGTGTTCTGAATGTTCCCCAGGCTTATGTACGATATGTATATATGTGTACGCGACGCCATGCCTTTTGTATGTTTAAGTTCTTATTATGTTTGCTATGGTATGTTTACTGATGACAGATGTGTACGAGTGCCCAGCTCGGGCACTAGTCACGGCCTACGGGGTTGGGTCGTGACACTTAGCCAATATCTAACCCCTCCAATTTGGGACTTTTGGGCATAGAAGGGTAAAAATGGAGATTTGAACTCTAAAATTGGTTTACCTAATCTTTACGAAACCTATTTCATCAGGAATTAATTAGATTATTACCACACACAAGGTTTATTTAGGAAAACATGAAAAGGTTAGGTTTCATGAAGTGTGTAGCCACACCCTCCTCCACCAACAAGGAAGCTACCATTGAAGTCTTCTAGTGAAGGATATAGATTCAAATCAGAGAGTTAGGGACTTGATACGCTCAAATTACACCTAAATTATGGCGTACGGTTGGTGCCAAATATCGTAACCCAACTAGGTTGGGGTCGAATCCCATAGGGAATAAAGTGTGAAACAAATACTAATCATATATTTTACTAATCTCTAAATACTTTAGTTCTATTCCGACTAATATAGAAAAAGGGTTTTGATTTGTATTCGCTATTTTGGAGTATTTGGAATTTGTTTGGATTAAAAGAACCAAAGTTGTGTCCCCGCGGTGATTAGATATTATGCTATGGGTATAAATATGATATATTTCTAATGGGTCTTGGTTTTGTATGCACTTAATCTCTAATGCACTTCCTAATATTTTCCAATAGTTAGAAAGTATTTTTTTTCGTGATTTTCCTAAATATAGAAAAGTTGCAAGTAAAACCGATTAACTATGCCAAGTAGAACTCTTCTTATCCCTAAGTGAGTTCATTAAACGAGGGTTAGCACCTCGAGTCCTGGTTATATTATTTCAACTCAAACCCTAGTTCATATTTCCAAACAAAACTAGGGTTTGTACATAAGTAAGTGTTTGAAACCACTAAATATCAATTAATATAAGAAATAATAAAAAACATCACAACCCGGATATATATATATGCAATGTTAGACACCGATTACATAACACCCATCATTTGGGTCCACAACTTTGATTGAAGAAACTACTCACACATATTGTTTACAAAAGTAGAAAGCAATAATAGTGACATATAGCTTACAAAGTGTAATAAAGATGGTGGAAATAGAATCTTTTTGTCTTCACTAAGCTCCAAAAGTGGTGTATTTAATGCTCACCCACCAATGGAACTAATATTAAATGTTGGAGAATGTCCAGATCTGAACAAAAAAAAAACTAAAATGTTCTTTAAATAGGCTCCAAAAACGCACAACAACAATTGAAAAAACTGCCCCAGGTAGCAAGATCGACCGACCGTCGATCAGTTCGACGATCCATCGATGCCTCCATCCTTTGTTTCTTCAGTTATACGGTCCATTCGACGGTGCCGTCGATCAGTTCGACACTCCATCGAGTCTTCAGTCTTTCTCTCTTCTTGTTGACAAATATGTTCGATGAAACGTCGATCAGTTCGATGCTTCATCGATGCTCCGTCCTTTGTCCTCTTTAGCTAAGGCTATCACTGGAAAGTTGAATTTATCGACGGTTCAAAGGACAGTCCGCCGATTGTCTTCATTTCTGGGCATTTTTTCCTTTTTCTTTTGTTTTTGCTTTTAGGCCATCGTATTCCTAAAACATAACAAAAACACATTAAAATGACCCCGAACTTACTTGAAAACAACCAAAATTCATAGTAAAAAGGCATCGAATGTGCCACAAATTCGCGGCACATCAACACCCCCAACTTAGAATCTTTGCTTGTCAAACAAAACAACTACAAAATAAAAACTACAACTATACAAAATAAAGCAAAAGTATCTACAATGTTGTTTGTTCATCACTACCGGCATGTGTATTTTCAAGTCAACTTCCTCTTTCCTCATTTCAAAACAAAGTTCTTTCATAATAACTTGTTAGAATTGACTATGACGCTTCAATCAATGACATCACATTATCAGAAGCATCTATGTACACGAGTATTCACCATTATGCCCTCACGTAGACCAAAGAATATCCCACACACAATTTTAAGATAAGAATAGGGACAAGGATAAATGAGAATAGAAAGCACTCACGCTCACAAAGAAGTTCATGATTTACAAGTGCAGATACCATATGCTTGCCCTTAATTTCAATGCCTAATACTTGCGGATGGTTCAGTTGTGATCACTATAGGACTTGTTCTTGGGTTGTAATGTAGGCTCGGGGATGGGTAGGATACTTATTTGGGAATTAGGAACTCATCCTCCTCAACACTACACATTCTCATTTTTTTTTGCACGCCCTTTCTATTCACATTTTTCCCTTTAATTCTTCAACTCATGACTATGATGTGATTTTATTCTTACTAGAATTTACAATATTTTTATGAGACAATTTTTAGATTTTCTCTCTTTTTTTTTATTTTTATACATCACTTTTCTCAAATTTAATCCGCTACCACATCCAGTTCTCGACTATGTAACTCACACACCCCCAGCTTTAGGCTCTTAGCCTCTACTTCACACATATACCAACCCCAACTTAGGGGATTTGCTTCTTTTCTCTCGTAGTGTCAAGGAGGGACCGGGTGCAAAGATGGAATTAATTAATGAAGAGGGGAAAAAGGTTTTTTACGGCTAATCAAGAAAAACAAGTCAAAGGCTCAAAGAGAGGGACCTAATGATATTCATATAGAACGGGTTTTGGGCTTCTTTTTTTTATGGCTAAAGTGACTATTTACAAGAAAAGCCTATGATCACTTCACAACCAACTATCCTAAGCAATATAGCACAACTTACCTGGCAAGTTCAAGATCCACATATGCCAACAATGAACACAAGAAAGTCCTCACATGCACAATGGCACATGGATTTGAACACTCAACACATACACACTCTAATATCTATGATGTCACAAAAAAAACCATACATGTCAATTCATTACAACTTATGATGAGCAATAAAATTTTGGAGGGGTCAATTTCAAATCATTTCATTTCCAAGTTTAAAAATACTATTTTCATTTCAATTTGTTCTCAAAAAAATCCATGCCATAAGTTCAAAATGCAACAACCATTAAAGTCACAATTTCTCTAAGAAAGATTTAACACATATATACACTACAAGATACATCAGGTTACCCTTTGAAAAAGAGGATGCATTGTCCCCAATGCATCAAAATCATGCCATCACCAAATGGTGGAGGGGTCGAACTGAGATGCTCTAATCCCGCTGCTGCTGCTCAAGTGTCTCCTCCTTATCAATGTGAATGAAAACCCTCGCTACTGCTGTCTCAGTGGATCCAAGAGGTGAAAGTGGCCCCGTGTTGCGGGTCCTCGAGGGCTATAGTAATCGGCTTTGAATGGTCTTGGGATAGCACGATCTTTGGAAGATGCTCCTGTGAACCACGTGTCTAGGCGCGACTGATGAATACTCTCCTAAAACTCGGGGTCCTCATCCTCATCATCATCAGCAACCAATGTGTATTTCTTTTGAGACTCTCCCTAGTCTCATCCTCAGTCACCAAGTCAACAACTTTGATCAAATCTGAAATGCTGGCGGCTGGCTTAGGTGGTGTCCGGTCATCCACAATAACATGCTCTCGCACACGAAGGGCCTTGACCTCAGCTCTGACCTATTCAAGCTCAGTCTTCAAATCTCCAGAAGTACCTCTCTCACTCTTCTTCTCAATAGTGAGCATCCGCATCTCTAAACCGTCAAGTGTTACACCTCAAAAATTCCGAATTTGTTGCCTTGTGAGTAGGCTAATGTGAACTTAAGGTGATTATGAAATACTTACAAGGTTAACGGATGTATTAGATAGCTTAAAGTGCATACTATAATATTTTGAAGTCATATGAATATGTGAAATCTAGATTGTTGAAGCAAGTGAAATGTAACTCGCGTTCGGAAAGGGTTTGCAAGGTACCGAGCTAATGTTGGTTTAATAATGTCTTAAGAAAGAGTTATAATGCTCCTTATATTGTTAATAAAGTGTTAAGCAAGTGCTAAGAAGGTTTCATAAGGATTGGAGATCAAACGAAATGACGAGATTAACTTCAGAAAAATGAAGTTATACGACCACTTATACGGTCCGTATAACTTTATACGATGTGTATAAAGAAGTGTCGTACAACCTTACAGAAGATGAAATTTCCCTGATGGTGAAATACGGTCAATTATACGGACCATATAATATTATACGGACTGTATAAGGGTCCGTATAAGTCCCGTCGAGCTAAGTATTCTTCCAAGTATAAATATAAGTTCCCACTTCTAATTTTCATTTTTTACATCTCCTCCACTTCTTTCAAGACCTCTAGAAGGTTCCATACATTTCATTGACATAAACCCAAGGTAAATCAAAGATCAAACACCAAAAATTGGTGGAATCAAGGGTATGGGTGCTCATTAGGGTTGCTAGAAGTCATGAATCTCTTTGGAGTTGAAGCTAGGGTTTTCTCCAAGTGAAGTATTTTCATCCAAAGCCCATTCCTACATAATAAAAAGGGGAGTTTTATGTTCATTTC
>NW_026723009.1:0-6916 GCF_029784015.1 Lycium ferocissimum | reverse complement strand
ATCATATTATACCGTTCCCGATGACCGAATCGTTGGAATCGTGGAATAAAAATTTAAATTGTGGGCCGTGTGGAATTAGATATCTGAAGATGAAGGTAAGGGCGATACGGCACCTATATGGTTTAAAAATGAAAGAATTTTCTCCGAGGTCGGTAGGGACCCGCCACTTGTAGACGTTTCGAAAGTCATAAGACCCCGCCTATCTTAAATTACGTGACAAAGGTCGTGCGGGGCGGTTGACGTGATTATACCCCGCCTTAACGCACTAAATGCATTAAAGTTTCAAAGTTAAGCGTGCTAGGGCCGCAGAAATTTTGGGATGGGTGACCCACGGGAAGTGTACAAAATTTTCGCAAATATAGATATGAGAGACAAATAGGAAATATGGGGTAACCTAAAGGAAATTAGGGTGTGGAATAGTTAGCAAACTTCATAGAGGTCGCATGGGTTGCGGCGGATTAGATTGGCGAAAAAGAAAAGAGCAACGTAGCTCGAAATTAGAGTAAGTTAGAACGGGTGATTGGAAATGTCTTGGAAAAAAAAAATGAAATGACGAGTATATTTATATATGTATGTGTATGGCTCCCACTTTTTTAATGACTATGTCGATCGGGGTGGACCCTAGTAGCTAGTGTTGTAATATACGAGCGATTATGGCATGATAAATAAAGACTATGATAAAGGAAACAGAGCGAGCGTGGGATACGAGTTGTTATATGATTATGTACATAAGAACAAAGAGGGGTGATGGAGTGCATATGAGTCCAATGAAAGAGTTAAGAGTTACTGAAGAACCGACCAAATGTATAAGATAAAGATACGTGACCGGATTCAAAGAGGAAGGCAACGAACAACCGAAGATGTTGTGGGTTGGAAACTACAATATTCCCGAGGACGAATGCCTTTAAGAGGGGAAGGATGTTATACCTCGAAAAATTTTGCATTACCAAGACTGTAAGCGGCTTAGTATGAGCTCAAGGGAGAGTAAGGTTATGCAAGGATTAGGGATGAAGATTATATTATCTGAGTATAAGAATATATATATATATATGACATTAGGCAGGTAATAGAGTAAATCGGTTAACACGTTACTTGATGAATAGCCCTCGTAACCGTAAGTTAAGGTGGGGCCCACATGTCGGGGTTTTATAAAGGACATATAAAAAGTGATATGAGTGGTGCATGGGAAGTTGAGCAAGTCTTAAGAAGGACCCTTCAGTCAAATATGTACATAAGCCCTCCAAAAGGATGATTTAAAGATACATTTTCGGATGATCTGACTTGGAGGGGCCAAACCGCTATTATAAGTTTAGAATTTGGAAACACACCAAAAATTAAAGTTGTAGATAATTGAAATAGCTTTCCAACCATAGGTGGTGGGCCCTCATACGGTATCGGGATCAAAAGTTATGTGGTCATTTTAAGATAAAGACTCCAAGTTGCCAAATGGCTTAGCGGGTCTACGGAGAAGGTCGGTGAACCCGACTTATGAGGGGTATAAATACTCCATTAACTCCATTTTTTTAGAATTTTACATTCTCAATAGTCCTAGAAACTTCTCAACACAACCCCCAAACATTTATAGCCCATTAAATCAATAATTTAACAAGATTACACCAAACTAGTCCATGAAAGGTGATTGTTCTTGCTTCTACTTGATATTGTGGTAAGTTGTTTCTTGAAGAAAGTTGGTGTGGCTGAGTTTCTTCAAATATAAGGTATGTTCTTCATCCTATCTCTTAGGTTAAGTTGATTTGAAGGTTTAGCAAGTATTCAAAGTGAAAATAGTTGTGGAGGAAATGTCATAAAGTGTTGTGTTGTGTTTATTGACTGTTTTGAGCATGTTAGGACAAAGGACTGGTCAAGGTTTACATGTATAGAGATGGTATCTAATGTTTTTGGTGTGTTGATGAGATTATGCTCCTTGATTGGGAAGAAAGGAAGTGTATATTGTTGTTGTATGTTGAAAAAAACATCGTGTGGGATGTTTATGGAATATATTGGTATGGATAATAGTGTTGTTGATGTTGGTATTGTTGTTTTTGTTGATTGGTTACTTAATTGTAATTTTGGGCTAGGCATATAAACAAAGGAGATGGTGCCGAAATTTCAGCAGATTCTAGAAAGATTTATTTGAAGGCTTAGGATAAGTATATAACAATAGGCCTAATCATAGTATGAATGGTCTTATATGTAGACTCATGCTGCCCGACGGATAAGCGTAGGTAGTCAGAGGTCAACAGGTATGTTAAGACTCGCCACTTTCTTTCAAAGGCATGATTCCTATGGTATGATTCCATAAATGTTTCCATAACCTCATTGATTTCAAAAGCTAGAAGTTCATAATTCTTAAAGTTTCTCATGATGTTAAAGACGAGAATGATTCTATGATAATTACAGTGAAAATGATGATTTTATGTTCAGAGGTCGCAAGTTATGATTTCAACAATGATATGAAAATGCTGAGCTATTTCATGATTTTCTCGATTTATTTCATTGTTGTTAATCTCACCTTATGAATTGTTCCTTCGAGGTGAGATATAGCGATAATGGTTGTTCCATAATGTGAATCGGAGGTTACCGACCTTACGTCACTCCGCTAAAGTAGTAGCTTTTATTTGAACTCCCATGCATGCTATGAGTATAATATATGTATATAGCTATTTTGTGACATTACCGAGTTCTATTATTTCATTTTGCTTATGCACTGTACTTATTCTCATTCTTCATGTACATATAAAAGGCACACGATAAGGGGTGATGTCTTTTTAATCAGTTGTATATATATATAAAGGCATAGTTGACGGGGGTGATGTCAGTGGCCTTTGTTATGATATATATATATATAAAAGGCACGGTACGATGGGGGTGACGCCGTGGCCTTTGTTGTGTGTGTATATATATATAAGGCACGGTTGCCGGGGGGCGCACGCTCGTGGCCTATTATGCGATGTTTATCTATAAGAGGCGACGGGACAAGGGTGACGTTGGCCTATGCGGTGATGATTTAGAGGTGACGATGTGGATTATGTTGTGGCATTTCTATAGATATATGTGTTTTCGATATAGCCATACCGATTCATTTATCTTGCATATTTATTGACATGTCTCAAATGTCTTCCATAATTTTATATACATGTTGATTTCATGCCTTACATACTCGCACATCGTTCGTACCGATGTCCTTTTGTGGACGCCGCGTTTCGCTCTGCCCAGTGTAGATAGACAGGACGCGAGGATCTTTCATCATAGGCCGCCTTTCGGTACCGTTTCGATTGGTGAGCTCCACTTCTTCAGGAGCGCCGCCGAGTCCGGGATGTATATATGTTTGTATGATTTTTATTCAAGGCATGTCGGGAGCCCCGTCCCGACTTGTATACTTCACTCCATGTTCATAGAGGCTTTGCGGCATGTCCTCCGTGTATAGCTTGTTCGTCATCGTTATATTGGCATCGTGGGTCCACGGACATATATTTATACATGATATTACCTTCATATCTAGCCTTAGCCTTATTTTGTCATTCGAGACATAGAGAACACAAGTTATAAGTTGGTTCGCTCGGTTTTCGTAAGGTGTCGGGTGCCAATCACGCCTTACCAAGGGTGGGGTGTGACATGTGGTGTTGGATTCGGACTTGATATATTCAGACTTGGCACATTTGGGATTAGATGCTTTACTTAGGCAATGACGTGTACTTGAATCTAGATTTATGGATTGAACTAGTCAATTATCCCATAGACCGTCCGTAAGATTAGTTATATGTGTTTGGTCTCTATGTGATGTAGGATAACCGGTGTCTTAATGATGTGTTAACTACTAGACTGAAATGAACGATTTAATGATATGTGAGTTCCGAGATCGTCAGAGATTGACTCGGTGATTATTATAGTGTAATTAATACTTAAAGATATCGATGTATTAATGTGCGTGGTAGATAGATGTATGACTTGATTGGGTTGTTATCATGTTATCTATGAATTCTTTTACTGATATGTGTTACTAACCATTATCGACCTATGATACTTACTCAGTACGCGTGGATTATACTGATATTGCACTTGCTACACCCTTTTTGGGTGTGGATTGTTTCAGGTGGTTGATTGTGATATGAAGTCCGAAATGTACTGTGCCTATCTAGAAGGCCTCCTCCCACTTCATTCTGGGACGGAGGTTGAGTCTTAGAATGTAGTTTTAATCTAAATGTTATATCCCGCCTTTTTGCACAATCGAAAAATTCGAAATAATTGTGATTTATGAAAGGAGGCCATGTTTGAATTTTTCTTAGTAGGTGTGGCGAATATGGAAGCTTGAATGCGGAAACGTTGGAAAGGGCGTAAGGGCAAAGTTGGAATTTTGGAAATTGTGTTTCGAAAATTTCAAAACGAGATTTTAATGAATTGGGCTAAAAAAAAAGATGAAAAATGATTCCCAACTTTGGAGGGTGGCCGGCCATGCCATGCTTGGCCCAAGCCCACCAATTAGTCATGTGACTAATTATATTAAGGGATAAGTTTTCAAGAATCTTCAAGAAAAACAAAGAAAGAACAAGAAAAGAAAGAGAGAGAGAGTGCGGCCAAGAGAGAAAAGAGAGAAAGAAAAGAAGAAAAATTCTTGGAGCTAAACCCTTGGTCCAAAAATTGTGATTTTCCTATATTTCTACTAAGTTCAAGATGCTCTCCAAGTTGGTATAATTTTTAAGGCAAGAAGAGCTTCTTTTGGCAAGTGGAAGAAATTGGAAAGGTAAGGATTTCATGCTTTTATTATGTTATGGAAGGGTTATGGATGTGTAGAATAAGTGGAATGGTATGAAAATCATGGAATCGTGTTTGTATGTGTTAGCGTGTGTGAGTGTGTTGTGTGTGGCCGTGGTATGTGCATGGTTGTGTATGGAAGATGTGTTGGATTTTATGTTGTATTTTAGTTGTGGTTATGATGAAATTCATGTTGAAAATGAAAGTAGAATGAATTGATGGAAGTTGGAAAATAGGATGTTGGCCGTGAGCCGTGAGAAAAATTGAAATGAAGATGAATTGCTTTGTTGATATGTTAGTTGTGTAGTTATGATCCTTGTATTGTAAGTATAGAAAAAATGATGTAAGTTTGTATGAAAATGGAATATGGAAGTTTATGTTGATTTGGTATGAATTTATGAAATGATGGGAATGAAGTGTTTAAGGTATAGAATATGAATAAGGTTGATGAATTTGGATGATGGAAATGTGTTATGAACTTGTATGTTAAAGATTGGAGGAATTGGATAAATTGTGGTTTTGGTGGAAAGTTCGTGATGCTTTGTATATTTTATGTATATCTTGTATATACGTGGTAGAAATGTTATGATATGTTTCCGAATAGAATTTGTAATGATCTCGATTAATATGTTGAGATTGAATTGGAAGTATGAAGTTGAAATGAGAATTATGGCATTATGTCAGAAAGTAGGCATATTGTGTTGATTGTTGTTGTTGCTGGTGATGTTGTTGGCTTATTGTTGGTTGTTTTGAGCCGAGTTGAATCTAAAATGTCATATTCAAGAGGAGGCGCATTGAAATTTCGTAGCCAAATGCTTAACCAAAGTTGAAATGTTAACTTGCATGAATAGTAACTGGTAAGAGTGACCATTTGCATTTTGACGAAATCGGGAAGTGAAGCCAAGCGAGCATAAGGCGTAATTGAGGTATGTAAAGCCTTGCCCTTTATTCTTTGGCATGTTCTCGAGTCCGACAGAGCCTGAAAGCGAGCCTCGCTTGTACTTCGCTTCTGGTTCGAGATTGAAAATAGCCCAAAATCGCTCGCAAGATTGAATTGTTTACCTTTCCTTTGTCGCAAAACCTCTGTCTATGCATAACTTCCCATAAATGGAGTCGAAACACTCTATGATGGTTATGGACGACTCCTAAGGATTATTATCCATACTTTACGTATTTACCATGGTTGGGTCCGAGGTGGGCCCACAAAACCCCGATACTCGGTATGACTCAAATTGAGCTATTTCTGTCCGCGTTCTTCATGTAACTCTAATTATGTTCGTCCGCCGACTAATAAGTAATTTGACCGTCTTTCCGAATCAACATTATTCGACATCCGTAACGATTCCAACATCTCTCGTTCCGATATAATCCGACTATTCCGATCCGATCGTTTTCCGAACTATTTCGCTCTATTAAGTACGTATGTCGGTCCGTACGTGTCACGACCCAACCCCGTAGGCCGTGACCGATGCCGTCCGGCTTTTATCGAGCCTATCTATCCAACGCAAACTCAAATCATAACTAACCTACCTAAATATTCATAACAAAAGCCGGCAAGGCTATATTTCAAACTAGGTAATTTCCAAAAATTTGTGAGTTTCCTTGTTTTATGGACTAACCCAAGATAACCCCGCACGCGTAAAATACCAACAAAGGCCACAGCCGCCAACAATATCATATGCATATGCGGACCGGCTACTGCTAACAAAATATCATATACATATGCGGATCCACTACAAGGGCATGGAGTCGCCCAAAGGTAAATACAAACATAATCATATTTAAAAGTAGGGCACGACCCACATACTATGTCCACAGACCCTAGACAAAAAGACAGAATCATATGACGTATCGTGGCCCCGCTGCATCTAAATAGATCAAACATACATAAGAGTGTACGTAATGTATCTATATACCAAAAGTAAGCCCCGAATCAAACGGAGCAGCCCAAGATAGCAAATGCTGCCTAATGTAGGATCACCAACGTCCGTATTCGCGGGCATGAAACGCAGCCCCCAAGAAAGTTGGCCGGGGGAAATATGGGCCATGTACCGAGTATATAAAGCACGGAGTACGTAAATATGTGGCAAAACTCGAAAGCAAACCGAATATAAACGGAGTACAAATCGCATGTCAAAATTCGTATCAAATCATATACATTCCA
>NW_026723008.1:0-6761 GCF_029784015.1 Lycium ferocissimum | reverse complement strand
GAATTCCCCAAAACCTCCATAACATATCAAAATTAGCCATATCAAAGGCCCCAAAAAAAGGGAAAAGGTAAGCTTTACATACCTTATCCGCCCTCGAAGCTAGTCAAACTCAAACTTTGGGCTCTCCCAGGATCTACAATTACATCATAATATGCCAAACATTAGCTAAAGGTATTTAGGAATTCATTTCCAAACAAACATCAAATTCTCGAAATTTGGGCGACAACTTCCCACAATAATACACCAACCACGAGAATTTAACTCGGCCGAATCACAACAACAACACCAACAACCAGCCTAGCAACATCAATAACCAATCGAAAGGCAATATAGCATTAATAACTCTCTTCATCATTAGACAACATTCAATACTTTCAATTCAGGGCTTACATTCAAGCCCACGACATCAACGCTTCTACATTCAAATACTAACTTGAACCAGCGCAACAATATTCAAAGCGTTTTAAACAATTCATACATCATTTCAAACATCCCAAATAATACTCCAACTCACCCGAAACAAGGTCCCACAACCCGAGAACACCACTACAATCCATCCCTCACTTCCAAATCATGATTTGCACCAACAATCCACATTCTAACAATGTCATTCTCTTAAATATAAAAATTACATTAAATACACATGATTCTCCAAATCAGCCCATACAATTACAACATCAATCTTGAGTCATTAAACTCTCATTTCCAACATAGAATTCATAACGACAACATCTAGAACACTAAACGATATTAACGCGTTCTTTGTCATATGATATGACTCACATTCCACCATCACCACACATGCATATATAAGTGATTCTCATCCATTTCAACACACTACAACAATTGAAAATGCTACATGAATTCAATTCATCACCTCAACACAACACACACACCCCTCGCACATTGTAGCACTACACACACAACCTCAACTCCAACATGCCATATTTCATAAATTTCCTCCATTTTAACATACTATAACATGCATACAACATTTATATCACATAAAATATGATTAAAACTCACCTTTCTTCTTCAACTCCACACTAGGCTAGGGTTTGCTAGGATGAAAACTAGCGGGTTGATCGCTCCAACAATACTTCCACGCTACTTAGGGACCTCGACCAGCGGGTTTACACCAAGGAAATAATTTTTGGGATGGCTAGAATTGGACCTCAATTTTTATGGTCTTGGCCGAGAGCCTCTTCTTTTTCATCCAAGGTTCTTGTTTTTTTTCTAAGTGTTGGAATGAAAAGATGACTTGGTGATCATCTTTTAAGCTTCCACAAGAGTTGCACATGTGTTCATGGCCCACCTCCCATTCACACGGCCAACATGGCTATTTTTGCATGATTTGCAACTTTCAATTATATCACTTTTGGTCCCAAATTTTCCTAAGTGTCCCATGCAAACAAATTCATGAACAACTTATGTCTCAAAATAAAATCGAAGGTAAAAAATTCCGACTTTGCATCCCGGAATGTTTTGGACCCTAACTTATCATAATTAAATCGGATTGTCCCAATGCACAAAATACGGGATATAACATCTGCTCTTTTATGACTAACGATTTTCCGAACCCGCAAGTTAATGGGGACATCAAGATTCACCACATCCTTTATGAAGTCTTCGATTATACCTTACTCCTCGTTTTTTCTTCCCGACTTTGCTTATAACATATCTAAAACTTCTTTCCCTGAGTTTTCTTCCATTTATGTCTATATCATCATTTATTTTTTTCAACATTTCCATACCTTTCCATCCTTCTAATGTCCTTTCACCCGCTCGGCTCAACACTTACTCATAATCCTTCTTAATTACGCGTTTGTGTTGTAGCCGCGCATCCAAGTTTTTCGAGTGTCCTGCTACTTTTGCTCTTAGCGGGATTCTTACGGTTTTACACTCTCTATCCTCGTTCATCGAACCTTTATCTATCTTTCGATGCTACGGTAGGGTGGTCTTCCATGCACGTTCCTTATATTTCATTCCATTTCCTCTATGATCGAATCTCTCGGTCTTCACATGAATTCTTATTCCATGTCATTAATTTTCTAATCAATTGTGTCGACTCATCATCCTCATTCTTTCCTCGATGAGTAATCGGTTTCCTACTGCCAACTCGTTAAAGTATCCTTCTTACTCCCATGGTTAAAGATTTCTAGTTACTTTACTCCTAAATGCTCTCCTCTTCCTTTGACCAACCCATTAGTATACCTTTCCTACTTTCATCCTTAACCTTCCTTGGGTTTCTTCCTCCTCGAGCACCTTTCTCCTCTTGTTATTTGTAGTATCGGCTCTGAAGTTCATGAAATATTCCTTTAAACGCGTTAAATCTGTTCTATTCTTAAGTCATCTTTTGGAAAGCTTCTCCATGTTCGAGGCAACCGTGTTAATATGACCACACACTTATCCCTTTATATACCTTTCGAGGGCTGAAAATCTCTTGACATCGTAGCAAGGCCGACCTAACCATTCTTTCTCTTACTTCACATTCCTCGTCGTGGTCACTATCCTATTAGCCCCACTTATCGAAGCCTATTCTCTGACCCCACACATTCCTCTTTTGTTCCATACTGCCACTCTTTATCCAATTCGCATGCCAACCATCAAATTTTTACCCAAATAGTCCTGTGATTGCCCGTCGTCCCTCCTGGAGGCTTCACTCACTCATGTTTCTTACTTTTCACTTTTTCTGACATTTTGATCTCCGTACCTTCCATCTACTCACTTTCTTTCCTTTCCATATGTCATTACATTAAAACTCTCTAAGCCTAACCCATAGTGAAAATAGCATGACTAATACCTTGTAACATTTGTACCATTTATTTTTTGCCACTTGAACTTCGTTACCCTGTTCGATTAATGCCTTCCATATATCGCAACGTTGGTTGCCGGGATATACATACCCGCTGATATAGCTACGTATGGGATATCATATGCATACGTATATATATAATTACTACCATCTCGCTTACACAATCTTTCCAAACGCTATTCAAACTCACCATAATTCTAGAGCCGTGATTTTCTTCTTCGCCGGTCTAGTACGCCTCGTCTATGCGACCTCTCAAGATGTCCAACCACTCCGCATACTCCAATCTCCCTTAAGGTACTTCTAGCTTCTCATTTGCCCTCTCTTATATCTAAATTTATAGGACTTTTGTACACTTTGGGTCACCCATCCTAGTATTTCTCTCAAGTACGTTTAACCTAGAAACTACGATGAAATCCGGTGCGTTAATCTTTGGTATAATAGTATCCACCGCATGGCCTTCACCAAATAATCTAAAGTAAGTTGAAGTCTTGTGATTCCAAAACGTTCTCGTAACGCATCTCCCTCGAATTAGAAAGGGTCTCTTTACTCTTCGACTACACTATTACTATTTTGGCCTTTTTAATTCTCAATATTCACCTTTCATCGGTATGTATGACTACTTTCCGTCCTAGATTTTGATTCCCAATGGTAGCGAACACGCCTTGGTCGCCGTTACTTATAAATACTCGGTTATCGGCCTTCTTTGGGTTTCGCTCGCCACTATTAAATAATCTATAGCAATTGCATAGAAAATTCCAATAAGGACTCATATACCTATAGTCGATCGGTCTCTAGTACGATTCGGTGGACCTATAAGGTGAGGTGTACTCCCCGTCGTCGTCTACCCACCATCCGCTCGTCTGGCCTTCATCATCTCGCTTATTTGAGTCTGAGGGATATAAACAACCGGCAACTCTGGTTTTACCCGGCCGGGATGGAGGGTTAGAGTAATCCGTAACATTCATTGGTGAGGCCGGGTCCGACATAGGGAGCGGTAGTACGGTCTCGGAATCTCCCTCCTCGGTGTCCCGAAGGATCCGGTGTCATAAGCTGTTCTGCGGGGGTTCTCCTCCTTGGGGTCAAAACTCTGGAGGAATCGTCGGCCCAGGCCTCGGAAGGATCGGTCTCAATAGAATAACTGAGGCTCCTCCTACTCGGTCCCGGAGCCTGGGGTCCTGGATTAACTATGGAGGCCTTCTTAGCGCTCCCAGTGTCTGAGGCTGAGCTCTTCATCTTTCGTCAGTCTGCACTTTCCTATTGGAAAAGGGGTTAAAAGCGATCTTTCCTAGACTCTGGCTCTATCGCACGATCTAAGACAGAAGGAAGGTCAATGATTCCTAAATTCCCCACAACCTCCCGTTTATAAGTGTGGCCGGCTTCACACCCATCGCGGGACTCCTACTGACACGGTGTAGACAAATCTCTAGGATGAGCGGCCGGATACCACTTTTTGTTATATCTTGAAAAAAGTATTTTGCAATGGGATAATCGGGTTAACCACGATAAGTTAGGGGACAAGACCATTAGGGATACGAAATCGGATACTTTTGACCTTCGATTTTGTTTTAAGACACAAGTTGCTTATGAATTTGATGACATGGAACATTTAGGAAAATTTGGGGCTAAAAGTGTAATATTGGAAAGTTGGCAAATCATGAAAATTGGCCATGTTGGCCAATTGGCTTCGAAATGGTCCCCACATATTTTGTGGCCAAATTTAATTGGTCCAACCCATGTGTGGGCCATGGACACTTGTGTAATTCATATATGATCACCAAAGATGACTAATAAGTCATCTTTTTACCATTCCACACTTAGAAGAAAAATCAAGAACCTTGGATGAACACCCAAGGCCATTCGGCCAAACCCCAAAAATTCAAGACCAAAAATTAGCCATCAAAAAATTATTTCTTCCTAGCAAACCCACTAATTAGAGGTCCCTTGTTAACGTGAAGTTGTTGTTGGAGTCAATAAACCACTTGTTTTCATCCTTTGCAAACCCTAGCTAGTTGTGAAGTTGAAGGGAAAAGGTAAGATTTAATCTTGTTTTATATGTTATGGAAGATTTATGTATGTCGTAGTATGAAAATATGGATGAAATTCATGAAAGAATTGCATGTGGAAGTGAAGCCGTGTGCATGGCTAGTAGCCGTGCATGTGTATGTTGTGTAGGAGTGGTGAATTAATTCCATTTAGCATGTTTGGTTATTGTAGTGTGTTGAAATGAATGAAAATCAGGGGAAGTTTGTATGTGGGTGTGTTGGCCGAATATAGCCTCTCATGTATGGCAAAGAATGAATTAATTTTCTTAGAGTTTTTGGTTGTTGTTGTTATGTGTGGATTCTATGTTGGAAATGGGAGTTTAATGATTCAAGTTGATGTTGTAATTGTGCGGGCTGATTTGGAAGTTAATGCGTTTCTTATGTAATTTTTATATGTATGGAAATGATTTTGTTAAAGTGTGGATTATTGGTGTAATTCATGAATTTGGGAGAAAGGAATATAGTTGTGTTGTTCTCGGGTTTGGGGCAGTTTTCGGGTGGAATGGAGTGTTGTTTGGGATGTTGGAAATATTGTGTGAATTGTTTAAAATGTCCTTGAATATTGTTGGTATGGGTTCGGGCTAGTATTTGAATGTATGAGCGTTGATGTTGGTTTGAATATAAGTCGTCGAACTGAATATAATGGAATGTTGTTGAATTATGTAGAAAAGAGTATTTGATGTTAGAATGCATTTTGAATTGATTATTGATGTTGCTAGTTTGGTTGTTGGTGTTGTTGTTGATGAATTTGGCCGAGTTGAATTCTCGGGGTTGTTGTATTTACAGGGGAAATGCTGCCCAAATTTTCGTAGAATTAAGTGTTAGTTTGGGAAATGAATTCCTAAATGTCTATAGCTAATGTTTGGCATATTATGACGTATTTGTAGATCTTGGGGAGCCCGAGGTTTGAGTTTGGATTAGCTTTGAGAGCGGTCGAGGTATGTAAAGCCTACCTTTTCTTTCTTTTGGCATGTCTTAGTTGTAAGTAGGCTAAGATTCAAGCCTCGAGGAAACTCTATTCTTGCGATCCGAGTATGCCTACGATTCTTGTTTGCATTCTATCTTTGACATTCGTAACATGATGAAATAATGGCCCTTATGTCTTTGGAATAATTGGTTTTCAAATATTGCATAAAAGTTTTGCTGCTTAAAAGTTCTACGTCGGAAAAGGGCCGTAACTTTCTTAGACGGACCGGATCGCCTCGATGTGTTCGTAGGAGGTTTTATAGCATATGATGACTATGTTTTCCATAGGCGGGCCCGGCTTGGGTCGATATGCCGTCCGTGGGTCCGCGACTTTCCTTTATGTAGTTCTGATGACTTTTGAAGGAACATGATATGGCTATTATCCCGACTCCCAAGTATGGTCAGTTTACTTATCTTTTGGGTCTATGATAATGATTTTATGTATATGGTTACTCACGACTCTGCTCGTGCATGCTGTTGTATCTTTCGCCGAGTCCCGGGCCGGTTATGTCGTAGTGCGCACTATGTTATATTCTGGCGTTATGTTGTGTTATGTTTCACCGAGTTCCTCGCTAGGGGGCCGGGGATCTTATGTACTTTGGTGTTATGCTGTGATTATGGTGTTATGATGTGTTATGGAGATATGTCGGGTTATGGAGATTTGAAACCTTCTGGTGCTATGCTGTGTTATGGCGCCAACGACGGGCGGGCAACCATATTCTTTGAGTTCTTTTGTATGCTTTGTATTTTAAAAGTAAATATTTTGGTATTTTGGATATTGTACTTTGTCGTTGACGATTATGGTTTGTTTTTGTATTTCTTTCTTTTCATACTCAATATTCTTACCCTTTCTTCGGCGCTTTATCCGGTCTACCTTATTTCGGTGATCGCCTAGGACACCTTTCGGTTTTTTGGGGTGCCCTTTTTTGGGGCCTATA
>NW_026723007.1:0-6889 GCF_029784015.1 Lycium ferocissimum | reverse complement strand
ATGAATGAAATGAACATAATAAGGAAATCATAAGGCATAAGATGAAGACATAACCTGCATACTCTTTAAGTGGATACATTTTATACATATATCATACATAAGTATATCACATGAGTTACCATAGCGTATACATCATCATATCGTACGTACATCATCATCGTTAACCCGCGTCCGGGTAACCATCATATGTCGCCCACTAGTTGTGTCATGCCCGGCCCTCTAGGCTCGGTGTAAGCATAGCAGCCCGCCTTAGCAGTGACATGCCCGGCTATCTCGGCACGGTGTAATCGTATGCAGCCCGCCTTCACGGTGACATGCCCGGCCATCTAGGCGCGGTGGAATCGTATCATACATATCATGGACTCATCATTACTATTCATCTCATAGGCATATCATGACTTTATAATACTTAGCATCATTATACATTTATCATCAAAGCATAAATTAACACTTGAAGGCAACTATAGATATGTCGGGGTGACATAAGGTCGGTGATGTTCGGCCTAAAATCGCATATATTTATTCAGTGTTGCCTCACATTTTAGTACTTTTAATTGTCTCGAGTACAAAATATATTGATTTGTGCCACATTATAATTTTACTGCGTGCGAATAAAGCTATGCGAACAATAAATTGGATCAAAATTGAACAAAAAAAGAGAAGAAAAGAAAGGAGAAAAGGAGGGGCAGACAAGGAGGGGACACTCCTTTGAAGTTGTCCCCCCAAGAGACTACAAAACAAAAGAACAAGCAAAGAAGAGGGAAATTGGAGTTGGGAAACAGAAGGAAAAACGTGACCACGCATGCAGAACTATTCTCGGATTCTCTGTTGGTCTTCCGTTTCACCCGCGATGCGGGTGTAACGCGAGCCCGTTAATTTTTCCCAGTCCGAGTTGGATTTGGATTTTTAAAAGCCCAAGCCTTTTGGTATCCTATAAATACATATTCTACAGGGTTTTTACATAACTTTGGGATAACTTTGGATTACTTGAAACCCTTAGTTCAGAACTTTGAACCTAGAGAGAGTTTGGAGCCACCGTGGAGGCCGTAGTTACAGGATTTTATCTTCTCTTCTCTGTAATACTTATTTTGATATTTTTATTTGGATGATTTGTTATTTTTCCTCCATGTCTATGTGGAGCTAAACTCTTTAGTTCTAGGGCTTTGACATAAACATGAAAGTTGACGTTTGATTATCGTTTCTATCTATTGATTTTCTATCTTTCGTTATATATTTATTCTTGGTCTTAATTGTTTGATTACTTGATCACTAATTGAACACTATATACGTAGTGGAATTGGACTTGAGAAAGGGAATTCACGCACGTAATAAGAATAAATAGAGTTTGTTCGATTTAATCGTTTCGTATGTGAGGATAGAGATATACCCTTTAGCCCTACTTAGTTGAATACAGAGAAATAAATGCGTTCTTGTTACCTCTGACGACCATAGAGATATAGGCGTTATAGTAGCATCTACGTGCTTGTGGTAGTTTGAAAGAATATCATAAAGTTACAATTAACCCGTCAACTAGTAACCCATAGGTAGAACGATTTGAAAACTCATTTGGATTGTTAGTGGTCATGCCACTAGATCTATCTCTTCGATAAAAATTTGCCCTTTCTTGGTTGAAGTTCATTATTTATTTTCTTTTATTTTTAATTAGTTTACAAATATAACTTTGGATTTTACTTCTCGTTTAGATAATTAGCAATAGTTTAATTTAGTAAACAGTTAATCATAAGTCCCTGTGGGTACGATATCTGGACTTAAAAATTCTATATTACTTGTACGAGCGCGTATACTTGCGTGTGCGTTTGGGAGCAACAAGTTTGTAAACCCCCGATTACGTTATGGAGTAATCATAATCGTTATATCTCACCTTGGAGGGACTAACATTTTAAGGTATGCATACGAGGAAAAACATCACCTAATCATAGTCAACATCATTAACTTCATACAAGAATCATATTAAGAACTCTAGAATCTTTAGGCTTAAGCTTATCATCATCATTATCGTATTCGTAATGTATCTCTTATCTCATTTTGCTATTCATGAACATAGGCTCTTAGTCTTCCTAATATAGGACATTTCTGAAGCAGAGGAAAATCATGCATAGGATTCATGCCTTTAGAAAGAAAGGTTTAGCCTTACATACCTTTGTCGTTTAACTATTCTATTGCTCGCTCGTTCTCCTTTAATGCTCACGTCGACCTTCAAGAGAATTCGCATTAACATTAGCTAAACGATTACATAAACGCGCTTACTAAAGCTAGAGAAAATTGGGCAGAATTTCCTTTGTTTATATAACTTCCTCCATATTCCATATCAACTACCAAACATTCATAATAACAATTACAATATCATAAAACAACAATCTCACTCATTTACACTATTCGCGTTTCATAATTTCACTTCAATTCTTCAAAAATCATGATCATAGTTCACCATCATGTTCCTTCACATATAATACTCATTCCATGTTCTACATACCATTCATAATCTACTTATAATCATAACATATCCATATCCATGATTCATTCCAAGCTATGGCTCAACAATGACACTATTCCCACATTTATGACCCATTTCCTATATTCTACTACAATCAAAGTGTTTCAACTTTTTAATACTTCAAACATCATGAAAATACCATAAAACTTACCTTAGATATTGTAGGAACAAGCCTTGAGTGGCAACGCTCTTCTTACACCAAAACCCTAATTCACTTCTCTTGGGAATTTCTTGACTTAAATGACTTTAATGGGTTTTACACTCTTGATTCTTGTTGGTTTGATGAAATTGATCATCAATTTACTTTGAATTCTTGTTGTTGAAGTATATGGAACCTTCTAGAGGTCTTCAGAGAGATGAAGAAAATGTGGGAAATGAATTTAATGAAGTGAGATCACACTTATATAATCAGAACTCACTCAGCTCGTCGGGACTTCCACGGACACTTATACGGCCCGTGGAATGTTTCACGATTCGTGTAAGTGGTCGTGGTTCACCACTGGCCAAACATCATCTCTGTTGGATATTATACGGCCCCTTATACGGACTGTATAATGTTATACGGACTGTATAAGTCGGTCGTATAACTCCTTTTTCCTGAAATGATCTCTGTCGTTCGTTTGATCTCCGATCTTTACGGAACATTCAACACTTGTTTAACACTTCAACATCAATCTATGGACGTTATAACTCTTTCCTAAAGCATCATTAGAATGTCATTAATGCGATGCTCGTAATTCTTGTCCGACACACAACTTGTGACTCGCTTTCCTTAGAAACTTTCTTCTCTTACCTCGAATGTCTTTGGAAATCTTAATTAGGACCATTAAAGGCTATTTATTACTTATCAAAATATCGTATATGTCATGCCCTTCGTTAGTCTATTCACTGTACGCTAACGGGAATTTTTCTGAGGTGTAACACCTATGTTAGGGATGTTACTCTGGACCCAGAGGAGATTCCCAAGGAGAAGCCTGTTCAGGCAGATGAGGTTAGACTCGCTCAGGCACCAGCAGGATTTATTGTAACTCCTGTTCTTCAGGACACCTTGGTACGCATCTTGAGCTTCTTTGAGAGTATGGCCCAGGCAGGTGTACTACCTGTTACCCCAGAGGGTTCTTTGACTTGAGTTGGAGCTTCGACTCCCGATCCTATAATTGTTTCAGGGTATAGGACCTAGGGGCACAACCAGATGCTACTGTGGATCCTCAGTTTCAGGGTATGCCAGTTTCGGGTGTTGCTATTTGCCCAACCTACCATATTCGTTGATGAATAGAAGAGGTAGGATAATTTTGAGAAGATAAAGCCACTACAGTATAATTGGCATCCTGATTATGATGCTTATGAGTTTTTGGTTAGTTTTCATGAGCGTCTACACAATTTGGGGTTTGTTATGTCCAACGGAATTAATTTTATGTCTATACAGATAGTTGGTCCCACTAAGCAGTGGTGGAGGATTTTTGTCGAGACTAGGCCAGTTGGGTCGCCTCCACTTACTTGGGCTGAGTTTTCTCATATGTTCTTGAAGAAGTGGGTTCCCCGTAGTTTGAGGGTCGAGAGGCGCGAGCAGTTTGACCGGTTGGATCAGAAGGAGAGGATAGTGACTAAGTACGAGATGAGGTTTCACTCCTTGTCTCGCCATGCTTTGACTATTTTTCCCGATGAGACGGAGAGGATCAGGAATTTTTTTAGGGGGCTGATTTATCCTCTCAAGTTTGCAGCGACACAGGTAGCAGCCTCAAGGGGTGGCTTCCAAGCAGTCGTGGATGCTGCTGGGAGTGTTGAGTCTATCAGGCGTTAAGAGTTTGGCAAGCCGAGCAAAAAGGCTCACAGTTTTGGCCGTTATGGTAGCACCTCATCTAGAGGTAGGGGTGATTATAGTGGTCCCCAGTTCAACAGGCCAATTCAGCCAGCGATTCAGACTTCCATGGGTAGCTCTTCGAGCCGTGTTACTCATAGTTCGGGATGGGGTTTGTAGGGTTCTTATTTCCAACCTAAAGGTTGAGATGGTCATTCAGGTTATTCCAATCCTTTTCAGTAGTCTGTGACTCGTCGTGGGTGTTATGAATGTGTAGACATTGGGCATTTTGCCCAGGAGTGCCCCAAACTTAGGTAAAGTGGCCCACATTTAGGTTCTCAGGGTTCAACATCTAGAGTTATGGCACAACCGGCTAGAGGTGGTGCGTAGGGTGGTATAGGTAAATCTTCTTGTAGAGGTGGTGCTCAGACAAGCAGCGGTGATGGTCGTGGAGGTTCTCAGGCGGAGGACGACCATGCTCATTCCTATGCATTCCTAGGTAGACAGGGTAGAAACACGATGCGGTCATTACGAGTCTTATTTTGGTTTGCGGGGTGTTGGTCAGCTACGGCATTATTTGATCTAAGCTCTACATATGCCCATGTATCTACTTATTTTTCTTCTAGTTTGGATATGATGTGTGAGCCGCTTGATTTCCCTGTTAGTGTTTCTACTCCTATTGGGGATTCCTTAGTGGTGGATCAGATGTACCGATCTTGTCTTGTGACTTTGATGGGGTATGATACTTGGGTTGATTTGATGATCCTAGAAATGGTAGATTTTGATATTATTCTTGGTATGAGCTGGTTGTCTCCTTATCATGCGATTTTGGACTGTTATGCCAAGACAGTTATTTTAGCGATGCCAGGAGTCCCTAGGTTAGAGTGGAAGGGTAATTCTAGTGGTGCGCCAAAGAAAGTGATATCATTCCTTAAGGCTCTTCGGATGGTGGAGAAGGGGTGCTTAGCGTATTTGGCCTACGTTCGGGATACTAGTGTCGATACTCCTCCACTTGAGTATATTCCAGTGGTGAAGGAGTTTCCCGAGTTGTTTTCGATAGATTTACCAGGTGTTCCGTCGGATCGTGACATTTATTTTTGTATTGACATGGAGTTGGGCACTGCGCCCATTTCTATTTTGCCTTATCGGATGGCACCAGCAAAATTGAAGGAATTGAAGAACGGTTGCAAGATATGTCGAGTAAGGGTTTCATTAGACCTAGTGTTTCCTCTTGGGATGCTCCGGTTGTTTGTGAAAAAGAAGGATGGGACCATGCACATGTGTATCGACTATGGACAGTTGAATTGGTTACTATCAAGAACAAGTATCCCATTCCTCGAATTGATGATTTGTTTGATCAGCTTCAGGATGCGTCAGTCTTTTCTAAGTACAGTATAACCCTCTCCCTCCATGGGATGAGTTAAAATCGGAGGTGTAGTCAACAAAATCTTGAGCTTTTGAAAGCTCGCCTCGCACTTATCGAACCATTGAAAGGGTACATTCTTCTGAGTCATTATGAGTTTCTAGTGATGTCTTTTGGGCTAACTAATGCCCCAGCAGCCTTTATGGATTTGATGAACGGTATTTTCATACCATACTTGGATACTTTTGTGATCGTCTTCATTGATGACTTCTTGATATACTCTCGTAGTAGAGCCGAGCACGAGCAACATTTGAGGATTATGCTTGAGATCTTGAAGGAGAAGAAGTTGTATGTTAAGTTCTCAAAAGGTGAGTTTCGGCTTGATTTTATAGCATTCTTGGGTCACGTGGTGACCAAGGATGGGATTATTGTGGATCCAAAGCAGATTGAGGCAGTTCGTAATTGGGTTAGGCCTACTTTAGTTATAGAGATTCGGAGCTTCATTGGCCTCGCAAGCTATTATCAGTGTTTTGTAGAAGGGCTTTCATCTATAGCGTCTCCTTTGACCAGATTGACTCAGAAGAATGTACCCTTTCAGTGGTTCGATAAGTGCGAGGCGAGCTTTCAAAAGCTTAAGATTTTGTTGACTACACCTCCGATTTTAACTCATCCCATGGAGGGAGAGGGTTATACTGTACATTGGGATGTTTCACGGATTGGGTTTGGTTGTATTTTGATGCAGAAAGGGAAAGTGATAGCCTTTGTGTTATATCCCGTATTTTGTACATTGGGACAATCCGAGTTAACCATGATAAGTTAGGGAGAAGACTATTCCGGGATATGAAGTAGAGACTTTTAACCACGATTTTGTTTTAAGACATAGGTTGCTTATGATCTTGTTGGCATGGAATATTAAGGAAAATTTGGGGTTATAAGTGAATATTTAAAAGTTGACAATTCATGAAAAAGAGGGGCCAAGTGGCCGGCCATATGGGTGTGGGCCAAGGCCACATGGATTCATCTTATATGAATAAAAGATGACTAAGTCAAGTATGCTCTTCATCTTCATCCCTTAGAACCTTGTAGAAAACTTGGAGAACAAAGAAGAGGCCATTCGGCCATAGCTTGCAAAATTGAAGTCCAAAAATCTTGAACAAAAAAAAAATAGTTTCTTCTAGCAAATCAACCAATTGGAAGGTCCTCTTTAACGTGA
>NW_026723006.1:0-6910 GCF_029784015.1 Lycium ferocissimum | reverse complement strand
ACGAACCCCTAAAGTAAAGTTTACTTTACGTTGATAAGTTTGTTCATTTTGCAGAGCACGAAAATTTTTAGAAAAGAAAATTTTTAAAGACTATTGAAAGATATAATCACAGTACCAAAAGCTGGTTCTCTACTAAACGATATTGTGTCAAGGTATTGAGACCCCGGCCTAGATTTCATATGGCTTGCCTTGATATATTAGCTGAGTGGACGTCCAAAAATTTAAAAATTTAAAATGACGTGTTGATATCGGTATTGAAATGCCATATTTACAATCAAGTCTATTCCTTTTGGAAGATGTGAACCCTATCGATGGGCGGGTATTCTTCCCTGGAGTTAAAAAAGGAAGGTGTCAATCTTGCTGCTGAAGTAAGCTTCATTCCTCAAAATGATAATATGGATTAAACGACTACATGCCGAAGTGGCCGAGTCGTCATCCATATATATAGCCAAAAATAGGTAGCATAATTTCGAGATTGATTTCCACAATCGTTAAAATACAAATGTGATTCCTGCATCAACATTTGTGGTCGCAATCTATTTCAAGTTAATGTGATCATGGTTCAGGGATAGTGGAAGTCTTGAGAAAAGGCTTCGCATCTGAATATGCAGTAGTTAACTTGAATATTCTGACTAAATGTTGTAATTCTTGACACAGGGGTAGGTAGTCATCATGAGAGGAATATGATACTGTACTCTAATGTTCAGTCTACATTTGGGTATTTTTGACTATAAGTGATGTGGTCTTGAACTGGCATACCTCAAGCTTCGTATGATAACAACGATGCAGTCAACACCAGATTCGCGACAGTCATCGCAATATGTGAAATTGATGTAAGTCCAAATTTTTAGGGGTGGCGAATGTCATAAGAAACAAAAATGATCCCGCACTTGAAAACATGATTTTCATTAATAGCATCTTGCTTATGAAAATGATGCAACAACCCGTTCGATCGGTATTTAATATTTCGTAAAACCATGCCCAATTTAGGTCAAGGTTTGTAAATATTAATATTCATGATATGTTGTAAGAGTTAACACTGGGAAAAATCAATTTTGAAAGAGTTGGAAAATGTCGGGCCAAAATTTAAGGCGGACCGCTATAGCGGTCAGTGGACCGCCATAGCGGTTCCGCTATAGCGGCCTGAGGACCGATGCAGTGGTCCACGCGGAAACAATGTCATAAATTTGATACTCAGTCTATTTTTCTCTCCTTTTTCAACATAAGACTTTCAAGGGCTGCTCCTAGGGTTCCTTATGAAAGAAAAACCATAGCCCCCAAGAAAAAGAAAACCCTTCTAATCCTTTTTTCCACCTTTCCCTACGAAGGATATCCGCTCATGGATTCGGATGGAGGTTAAGAAGATGAGAAATTCATGGAGAATCAAATACCTGTTCGCCAAAGAGGTAGGTTACGGTTTACTTTAGTTAGACTTTGATTAGCTAATTGTATATATGCTTAGAGTTGACGGGAGAATGCATGCTTAGGTCTTCGGACACGAAGTTTGGTGGGACCTACTTGTAATATGATTAAAATAGGGTATAATTAGGGCTATTATAGTAATGATTTAGCTAAATAGAAGGTGATGTTGTCGCTACGGAGATACCTCGTATTTACTTAATGCTACCCTAGGAGGGGGGAGGGGTGAATTCCGTGTGTATATCTTATTGTTGAATGTTCATATGGATAATTCCTTGAAATTAGGAGGCCGTATTAATTGAATTATATGGATTTGGTTTTACATCACGCCCATTAAAGGCTGGAATCATGTAGTTTCGTGCATTGCAAAATCGCTTTATTCATACGGAAATATAGGTAACAGGCAAGACTGAGTATTGCATTGTGTGATCCAGCCTTGTGGACGTAGGATCGAATACTTGGATTACATAAATGTATACGAATTGATGTGTCCCGCGTCCGAGGTTTGTTCCGGAGTGGAGATTTATGCTCAGTTCCGAGGAGCATTCCGGAACAAGTGGTACATGGACACCATGGGTCCCCTGCAGGTCATGGCTACTGAGCAAAGACATCAGATAGCATGTATGTACAACGTGTCGGGTCTTGCATCACATTTGCATTGCACTGCATTCTCATGATTTATTATTATACATGTGTGTGTTATCACAGTTAACATTATCCATTAAACCATGTGTGTTGTTGAGAGCCTGGTGGGGGAGGGGTTTTACACGAGGTAAGTGTAGTGTGGTCGTCAGATAGTGGTTTATTTCTCCAGATATAATGTACCACAGTAGTAAGGGGAGTAGGTGAACTCTTAAAACAATAAGGGTAAATGTGCAGCATACGACAAATGTGAATGCGAGAGTTACCAGTTTGTGATTTAATAAATTACCTTAAGGTTGGGTAATAAAAGAAGCGAGCTTCGAGAGTTATGAGGTGAGAGGGTGGTGTGGTAATGGTCTTTATCTAGAATCTTGAGTTTCATTGACTTATCTGCTTATCTTATTACTTTATGTTGTATTGCGTGAACTAATCTTGGTCGACCTATGATGCTTACCAGTACATGTGGTGTACTGATACTACTCTTGCTACGCCCTTTTTGGGGTGTAGATGTGTTACGTGTTTTAGTCGAGTTTCACCGCGTATTCTATCGGATATTCTCCTACAGCTTCGCCTATCTCACTCCCGACAGAGGCTGTGTCATTTATTTGTCCTCTTGTATTTTAGGAGCTCTTGTACCCGTCTAGACTAGGTCCCGGTGTCACAACCCTACCCCGTAGGCCGTGGCTAGTGCCCGAGCTGGATACTCGTATACATATCTGTTAGACATAATCAAACTGAAGCTAAACATAATATAGAAGCTTTGTGAACACATACGTCATCTCGAAACATCACATACATATATCATGGTAACCTGTCTCCTGAGGAGTTACAACCAATCAAATGATATCATAATACACGAGCCGACAAAGCTGTCATAACGTATGGGAACGTCCCAACTATATATACGCAAGCCGACAAGGTTGCCACTACATACAACATCCCAAAATATATATACATACGCAAGCCGACAAGGCTGCCACTACGTACGGGAACGTCCCAAAATAAGTCATATCGACACAGCTGAACAACATCTATTTACAACCCACACATATGTATATAGACCTCTAAGAATATCAACAGTAACATATGACGGGACAGGGCCCCGCCGTACCCCTAGATAAACATATATATACATCAAAGGATCTGTACCAAAAGTCTAGGCTCCGGACAATGGAGCACTCCAAGACACCAATAGAAGTCCTAAGTCCGGCGGATCACCAAAGCAAGTGTCCGCACTGCTGCATGAAACGCAGCCCCCGAAGAAAGGGGGTCAGTACGAGATATGTACTGAGTATATAAAGCATGAAATACAATAAAGGAGATCATATCTGAAGTAGAGATTTCAGGAGACAAGTATGATAATCAAGAAATCACTGTACCTATGCCTTACGAATGAAATCATGCATATCATTATCATATACCATACCCGGCCCATTATGGGACTCGGTGAATAAAGTCGTGTACACGTATACCATACCCTGCTTGGTCCTATCTAACCTTTTATCTTGTTTTCCTCTCTTGTTCTCCTCTCCTCTCTTGAGCCGAGGGTCTTTCGGAAACAACCGCCCTACCTTTCAAGGTGGGGGTTAGGTCCGCGACACTCCCCTACCCTCCCTGCACCCCACACGCGGGGATTATACTGGGCTTGTTGTTGTTGTTGTTGTACACATATACCATACTCGGCCCATCGTGGGACTCGGTGCCATAATCATATCATTGTATCATCATATCATCATATCATCATATCATCGTATCATCATGTCATCATATACCGTACCCGGCCCTCTAGTGAGGGACTCGGTGAACAATGTAGTGGAATTGTGCGTGATAACATACCCGGCCCGGGACTCGGTGAATGATACAATAACAACATGCACGAGTAGAATATCATGAGCAACCATATGCAACTAAATCATCATCCGAGACTCAATAGAATAAGTAAACTAACTAACACTCGAGTATCAAGGCGATAGTCATGTAAAGTACTCTTTGAATGTCACTATGAACTATATCAGATAGGGCCTCAGGAAGTTATAGACATGTATCACGATAATATTAAATAGCTTGTGGAAGTCAAGGACGTTAGTCATTGTAGAGTCTCTAAGAATGGGAGCTTTTATGTACCGATTACTATCCAAATGATAGAAGACTTGAGAGGCAATAGCTCAATTACCTTAAGAGTTCTAACATCAAGAAGCGAATAAGGATCATGAATCACACTCGGAACTTATGAATAGAATTACCCCAAAACTCATATCATACGTCACTTATATCTAAGACATGACAAAAGAAGAAAAGGATAGCTTTACATACCTTTAGCGCTTATCCGTGACACAATACGTATACGCTGCCCAAAGTGTCTCAACCTATATTAAGACGTCAAAAAATATAGTTAAGCTACGGGAAGATTCAAAACATATTCCAACGTTAGTAGTTCATTTCTAGAAAATTAGACGGCGTTTCCCTTATATTCAAACCAACTACATAATAACCAAGTCAACATCAATAACCACCAGTGTAAATATTATATCGAGACTAATCAAAACAAGATTTGAGAACACTCCGAACAGCCCACATGACATTCTAATCAACCCACATATTACAACATTCGATAATAATCTACATACGACTACGACATATTCAAGTTACTCTTAATAATCTATAGCCACAACACTTCATCGAGTGACCTTATAATAGTTCAACAATTACAACAACACAATACATAGCCTTAACTACTCTTAGTCCTTCAATTCAACAAGAACTTAGTCCTCTAATTCAACAAGAACAACAACACAACCAAACCAGATCATTCTTAACACAATACAATTATAACTTTAAATATCAAATTCCTTCACTTTCATCATATAATCCATGACAACAACAACCACAATACTAATTAAAATTAATTCACCATTTCCAATTAAAGCAGCCCCCTACACGGCCTAAACAACATCCCAACATTAACATACACAATTTCTTCACTTTTAACACATAATCCATAACAATAATAACAATAACAACAATCAAACCCAACCTAATTTGAACAACTCCAATTCTGTCCATTTCAACACCAACACTAATCATGCAATTTTCTTACTTCCAATTTCATTTAATACAAATAAATCTCTCGATTTCTACACCATTAACTCCAATTACATTACAAGAGGAAGAAATCTTACCTCAATTTTTATTAGGGCAGACCTACACTAATGTGCACTTTTTGAACTACTTCATCTTCTTCAACATAAACTCTAGCCTTGCTGCTCATATTTGCTTCTTCAAAGTAGCCTCTCCAAGATTAAAATTGCTGGAAAATTTGTGTTTAAAGAATATCCAAAGTTGAAATATGAGCATGTCAACATCATAGATCATCATATACATATACATATAATAGATCCCGGCCCTCTAGTGAGGGACGCGGTGAATGGAGTCATCATATGCCATCCTGGCCGCTATCCCCGTATCATCATATCATCATAGCATCATATCATCATATACATATACATATAACAGATCCCGGCCCTCTAGTGAGGGACACGGTATGAATAATGCAGGAATGCGCACGATAACGTATCCTGGCCCGGGACTCAGTGAAAGATACATTGAGGCATGCACAAGCAGAGTAGTGAGAAATCATATGCAATTTAAATCATATCTGAGACTCAATGGAATAATCAAAACAAACCATCATTTGAAAATCGAGACAATAGTCGTATCAAATACCTTTCGAAGGTCACCGTGGATTATATCAAAATAGAACTCGGAATCATACGTACGTATCAAAATATATCAAAGACTCAATGGAATAATCAAAATGCTATCATTTGAAAATCAAGACATTAGTCATATCAATTATCTCTCGAATGCCATTCAAAAACATATCAAATAGAACTTCGGACATCATAGATACGCATCAAAACCATATGAAATAGCTTATGGAAATCAAGAACATTAGCCATCCTAGTGGCTCTAAGAATAAGAATTTCTTTGGAATCATATACATATCGTCTGTTCATTTCACAAAGACCATGCCAAAAAGAAGAAAGGGACGAGCCTTAACATACCTGTTCGACCGCCTATAAGCTATGCTTATTCGTCCAAGCTTGTAAGTCTATATTTAAAAGGATTCATACTGACGTTAGACTCTGTCATCGCACATTCGTACCATATTTCAAATTATACTATTTTATATTCTGCCAAAAATCGGGCAGCATCTCCCCTGTTTATATGCCTAGCCCGAATTCCAATTCAGCAACCAACAACATCAACCACAATACCAATAGTATTAAAATCATTTTCAATACCAACGTATGCCATAAAACAGCCCGCACACTGTTTCCTAAATTCCTCCACCAACTAATTTGCGGTATAACTATTTAATAATTTTATTTCTGTAAAGAAGCTGAAATTAATACCAATAACATTAATAACAACATCCTTCACATTTTACAAGTTAAATACATTTATTATCATCCAAAATTTTCTTCAAGTTTCATTCCATAATTCACAACACCAACAAACGAATTTATCAGGCTATTCTCTCCGTGCTAATCCGTCGAACTCTAAATAAACTCGTTAACGATGAAAAGGAACCTTTTTCATACCTTAAGCATGCAGCCACCACGTTATCACTCTTCTCCTTGGTTGATTTTTAGCTCAAATTGAAGACAATCGTTGTACAACACTTTTCCCTTCATGGGGCTTGGGATTCGGGGCTCAGATTTCGATCAAATTGGTTTTTCTTCTCCAAGACTCTTTTTCTCTCTCACCAGAATTTTTTGGGCGTTCTTAGTCTTAAAATGAGGAGGAAGGCCGAAATTTGCACTTATAAAGACATGGGTATTGGGCC
>NW_026723005.1:0-6616 GCF_029784015.1 Lycium ferocissimum | reverse complement strand
TAAAGCAACAGGCCTTATTTACAAATCAAATTGTCCACTTTTTTTAATGTGCAAAAACACGGGATATAACACAAAGGGGAATTGTACAAAACCCCCTTTTCCCTTAGGGGTTCTCCCCTACCAAAAAATTTCAAGGATAGAACATTTGAAAAAATATTTTGTAAGTTTAAATAAATTTGACTTATTTTGGATTATTGTTTTGTTGTTTAAGGGGTAGGTGACGTAGAAAATTAAACCCGTTGGGAAATTTTCGGGGCCACATGTCACACCCCAACCTGGTAACACATACGGACCCCCCCCCAAACCGAGCTAACCAAACCGTAACTAAATTTTCTATATCTCGAAAGGCAACAAAAACCCGATACTATAAGCCATGGGGGTACAAGCACAAAAGATAACATACTTACTCTTAAACAACTGAAAAATGCAAAGGGGTTTCCCATAATAATGATAAAATAGTATAAGTGAGAAAATTATAAGATATCTAACTAACCGTCTACGACCCTCCGAGTATATGACATAAAGTGGGAAGGGGCCCCCCCACAAACATAAACCTTGGGCAACTCAAGAAGGGAGTGCCACACTCTACCAGGGTATCCTTCGAAAGATGTCGGTTTATCTAAAACACCGGGGGCAAAACGCCCCCCCGAAAGGACGTTCGAGAATGCTGAGGCAAAAGGAACAAAATAGCCATATACTAAAAATGAGAAAAAAAAAATTAACATGGCGTTTCGAGTACATAAAAACAGATAAAACATCCCTTTCATCTTTTTGTAATTTTTAAAACCCGTATACCCTCCCATAGTCCTTTTTTATATCAAACGTTATCGAACATTTTTGGGCGCCCCGACCCAATTACTTTTGCATGTTAACCCATATCTATGTAAAAGTGGGGCTCATCTTACTAATCATCCTATACTAATCCCCCAATTAAAATTGTTCCCCCGACCCTCCCGCCCGGGGGTAAAAGGGGTGTTCCCCCCACGATGAGGAAAATGCCCGGACCGATTGGGCTGTAATCGCCCGACTGCCGTGCTGATGCGTGCAATCGCCGATCACAGCACTCAAAGTTGGTAAATACATACATACAGGTTATTGATTCCGTCGCTAACCGGGCCGCAGCTCTCGATAGTAACATCTCACTAACCGTGTACTGCTGGTAACAGGACTCAACATCATAACTAAACATCTACAAGTAATCTCTATGCACCTCTATGGTCTTCGCTAACCCGTAGTGTCTACATAATCATAAGCCCATGAGCACATCGCCGGTCATTAATACTTCTTCCCACTTGACTAGGCTATAACCAAATACTAAGATACAAATACTTAACCTCTTCGAACATTAAATACCTCATTGTGACCCTCTTTAGCACTCTATTCATGTCTCCACAAAACATTCTCTTAAGACACATTCCTAAACTCATTGGATTGTTATTATCAGGAACTATCGGCCATCGCTATATCTCACCTTGAAGGAACAAATATCATAAGTAGATCAATATCAACGAATAAGACCAATAGCCTATGAAACAAGCTCAAGGATATCACAAGAACGTCGGAACCGTAAACTTTTGGTACTTTTAGAAACGAGTTTATCAAGATGTCAGCGTGTAGGTTCACAACAAAATAATCATGCCCTTAAGAAAGAAAGCTTTAGCCTTAACATACTCCGGGGAAGCTCACTTCTCGACTTTCCAACCTACCACCCGTCTTGAAATCTACATAAAACCATTCATACTATTGTTAGGCTCCGTTGTTATATACTTATCCTAAGCCTCCAAATAAATCTTTTAATCCGCCTAAATTCTAAAGATCTCCCCGTTTATATGCCCACCAAATCATAATCTAGCAACCAACTACAATAACAACAATACCAACATCAACAACAATATTATCGCACCAAAATATTGCATAACATCTCACACGATGTTTTATCCAATTTCTCCACCAACAAATCCACTATAATATTATTCTACAACTCTACTTCTGTAAATAAACTTATATCTATATCAGTAAGGAGAGATTCATACCTTATTCCTGCTAGTACCGTGATATCTCAAACATTTTCCTTGAATTCCAACCAAGATTCACTGCAATACAATAGTATAATCGCAACTACGCACTGTCCAAACTTAAATTCGGAGATTATACTTAATTCGCGTTAAAATCTTGTGGACAGAAGTCAGGAGAATTTTCTAGAAGATTTGGGAATTATTTGGAGAGTTCCTGGCTGAAAAATGAGGTTTTGGATCAGATTTGGTCCTTAAATAGTGGGTCAAATTCGCTGTAGGAATCCGGGTCATGTGAGCTGTTACCGAAAGAACACCGTAGTAGCCCGTTACCGTAGCAACGTTTCTCTGTCAGCCTAACTTGTAACGTCCATAGTTCTCTACTCCGATATCCTATCGACGATCGGTTTGTTGCGTTGGAAACTAGACTCGACGAACTTCATTTTAGGGTTTTGTTTCACTTCAAAACCCTCCATATGCTAAGAGATACTCGTCCCTCAAGTTGGACCAAAATTTTCACACAAAACATTACCCATCCTTTCTCCAAAGTTGTACTACTCCATTTCTTCCACTCATTTCCTTATAAAGCCTTCCGATATACCTTATATACATCCTTTACTCATTAAATATACTTAATAATTCTTCGTTCCTCATAATCCAAATTTATTTTGCTTAACCATAGCTCGACATACTTACGCTCAAATTTACTAAGTGCTTCTCTGAATGTACGGGGTATAACACCACAGGTGGATTCGTAGGGCGTCTTTATGTTCATGTATATGTTTGTTTTGCGTTTTTGAGGCCTCGGATGAAACGTTGGGTGATAGGGGGAAAAATTGGACAAAAAGTCGAGCTCATCTTTCGAAATGGACGCGGGCGGTACCTCGATACAAATGGTTTAATCACGCTGGCCGGCCATCCGTGTCCTAGGTGGCCTTCGTGGCGGCGGTGGACCGCTATGGCGGCATCGCTATAGCAAAGGAGAGATTCTGGCCACGCCGGTCAAGCGGATCTTCTGGATCGCTACGGCGGTACGACCGCTATAGCGGGACCGCTCGCAGCGGCGTTATGACCGCCGGGGCAGCCGGTTGACCTAAAACAGTAGCCCGGATTTTATATACTTAGTCTCATATTCTCTTTTCACAAAACACCAACGCACTTCCCAACAAGCACCTAGGGTGAAATTCCAAGCTAGGGCAAGAAACCCTTGAGATGAAATTCCATCTATTCCATTCTATCATTCCATTCTCCCTAATGATTGTCATCCCCTTCGTGGGTCTTTAATGGTGAAAGTGCAATAGAAACCCTAGAATATTAATAAACCTTCTAAACTTGATGGGTTATGGTTATTATCACCTAGTTGTCATCTAAAGGCTTGGGTTAGTTGCTCTTGATCTTGAATTGAACACTTAGACTCATATACTAAGTGAATGGAGACCTAGGGTTCTATAAAAATGGTGTCTTGACCATAAAAATGTCACGACCCAACCGGAGGGCCGCGACGAGTACCGGGTGCTATCCCACCCGGGCACCCCTTAACATGCTTATACTTCACCTCTAGGTGAGCCACATAGTTAAATCATGCTTTTCATTCATCATCATTCTAATCTCATTGGGCTATAACACATCTATATCATCATTAACAACTATGCCCATACAAATGTACATAAGCCAACAAGGCTATCAAAATAATATCCCAAAATATAGGCCAACAAGGCCGAACGTATCTAACCATATACACATGTACGAGCCTTAAGAAAGGTACGTCATATCATATCATATGGGCGGGACAGACCCCGCCGTGCCCATGAATATATACACAAAAGAATCTATACCAAAAGCAGCTCCGAATGAAACGGAGCTCCACTACGTAGTCCCCGAGATAATACGGCTATGGATCGAGTATGTCTTTCACACTGGCCGGCATGACGATGTGCGGCGTCCAAACAAAAAAAGGATGTCCGCACGAAGAATGTAACGAGTATGTAAAGCATGATCGATATCAATATGAAAGCATAATAGTCAACATATGAAATAACATAGAATGGGAGATAATAGCATCATCGTCATAGCACTTACTGCTTTGTGTGGACGTTCCATTTCTATGCGTGTGCACGTACATACATTCATATATGTACTCATTTACCTTTCGTATCCATTTTCGTATTCGTATTCATATTTCGTTTCATACTCATGCCAATATCATATACATTGCATATACATAGCCCTTTCTTGCACTTACATGGTCTTAACATATTCGTACACATTGATGTCATATACATAGCATAATCGTACTCATATTGATGTAATAAACATAGCATAATTGTACTCATATAGATGTCATATACATAACATTTATATAGCGTACCCGACCACAAAGGTTCGGTGTTTCACGTACCTAGCCCTACCAAGGCTCGGTGCACATTCGGGCCCTACCAAAACTCGGTGGTTGTTCGTACCCAGCTGAAAGGGGTGCGCGCGCGTCGTTATATAGATATACATAATGTATATCTATATATATATATATATATATATATATATATATATATATATATATATATATATATATATATATATATATATATATATATATATATATATATTCTACCCGGCCATATCTGGAATTGTTCACACTTCTCATGGGCACACACATACATATTCATTATATTCTACCCGACCATATAAGCTCTAAGTAGTTCACGATAACCTACTCATAGGCACACGTACATATAAGCTCGTATCTATCTTTAGCTTTTTTTTTTTTTTACTATCATCATTCATTACCTCCAATCTTAGAGTATTATTCTTCATATAAGGAACTTAGTACAATCGTATCATTTGAGCATCATGTTTCTTACTAGCTTCTAGGAGATAGAAATCGTTAGAGAACATCGTGGGCTCATAGAAGTGGGGAGATGATTGGCCAAAGAACCATGCCTTATGGAAAGGTGGTTAGCCTTACATACCTTCCCGTGCAACTATTCTATCACTTGTACGTTCTTTCTTCAAAAAAATCACGTTCTACCTTCATTAAGTGCATACTCATATTGGGGTGATGGAAACTTTTTATTCATACTAAATTCTAGAGAAAATCTGATAAAATTTTCCTTTTTTTATACGACTTCCTCCATATCATATATCAACTCCCCAAAAATTAATAATAACATTCATAATATCATCACAATAGCCTTTAATCAACCACATTACCTTTTCTTCATAATTCACTTTAATTCATCCATATTCATAGTCATACCCCGACAATACGTTCATTCACATACAATGTCGATTCCATACCCCAATACCATTTTTAACACAATCATATTCATAATGTATCGAATCATAACTCATTCCAACATCTATTCAAAAGTGGCATTACCGCCCTTCGCCCAATTTCCTTTATTTTTTGTATCCAAGTGTTTCAACTTCCAAATACTTTAAAAAATTTAAAAATCATAAAAAAAATTTCCTTAGAAGGGTTTTGGAATGAAACCCCCGGGGGCGAATACCCCCTCCGAGCAAAAACCCCCAGTTTTTCCTTCACTGGATTTCTGCCTTGGGGAACTTTAATGGGTTTTCTTATACTTGATTTACTTGGTTTGATGAAGTTGAACACTAGTTCTCTTGAAAAAAAATTAAACGGGAGAAAGTGGGGAGATGTTTTAAAAGAAGGAGTGAAAGATGAAAAAAGTAACCAAAACTTGGGTCCTTCAAAAACACAACTGGGTTTCCCACCGGGAAAGTACGGGCCAAAATCACCGATAATTTCACGAGCCCTATGCCCCGGGCCGATTTTGGGCCAAAGGTATGCCATTCCCGGGCTAAAACTTACCGGAATTAACAACCGGGTATTTTATAAGGCCGGATGTTTGGCCGATAATGCCCAAAGGGGTTTCCCATCTTGTTCTCGTCGACTCTTTTGATCTCCAATCCTTAAAGGGGAAACCCCCCTTTGGGACTTGTCTAACACCTCAATAACAATCTGGGATTCAACTCTTCTCCAAAATATCTTTAAGTCACCATTAACTCGTTACTCATTTTTTTCCGACACTTATCGTAAGCTTTGCCTTTCCCTTTAAAAACTTTCTCGCCTAACACGAAAAGTCTTTGCAATCTTTTCTTAAGGTCATCAAAATTCTATTTCTTGCTTATCGAGACATCATATACTTCAAATTTTCATTAACCTTTTTCATCGGCATCAACGGAAAATTTTCCGAGGTGTAAAAAAATCGTTTTAAATTGGGGAAAATTGATAGAAGTTGTTATAATTTGATGAGTAAGGATTACAAGGCCCTTATAGGTTTCTTAAACCTGAAAAAACATCCACCCCCTTTTAATGGGGGAAAAGGGGAAAGGTATTTTGCATTGATGCTTGTGATTTGAGAATTTTTTCTCATCGAGGGCCCTTTTATTTCTGATTTGAGGTTTTTGAGGCTTTAAGGAAAGGGGAAAATCGGGGAGTGACTTGCGTTTCTCGCCTACATTGAGGTAGGTTGGCCCCCTACTTGGTTTGAATTTGGTTAGTTGATTTGGTATTTGTGAATTCTCTAGAAGAAAGTCAATATACCCCGTACTTGCGGTTTTGGGGTAGTTTGGGATAATTGCAA